>NC_052397.1:2135000-2440000 GCF_009389715.1 Phoenix dactylifera | reverse complement strand
TGAAACAAGAGAAACAAAATGATCAACACGACTGAAGACACACGAGTTAATAAAAGTCAGATGTTAGATGCAGGTAAACCCACTGATATCGTGGACCGAATCAAACTAGCAGCTTTCAGCCATCTCCACAAACAGGATCTACTTGCTCATCTGCTCTTGATTCCTCACCCAAATGTTTTCTAAGTTTCTCCTGCATGTATTCAAACAGCACATAGAAAGCCTTGAAATAGTTGCTCGGAAAAAAAGGGGGTACAAAGGCTTGAAATAGAATCCAAAAAGAAGGAATATAGAACACACATGTTCTAACCAAAGATGGAAGAGGTAAGAGGTACAGGCCAAGACTTACAGCAAGACTGGCATTTTCTGATGTCAATTTATCACAATCCCCGTGCATACGCTCCAATTCTTCTTTTAGTGAATTATTTTCCTCTTTTAGAGTCATCACACGATTGGCGAGTTCTTCACATTCAGCCTGGATGGGATCATTTCATATTAGTGAAACAATCAAGAAGCTTTATATATTAACTATAGTAGAAGAGCTTCTTAACAATTAATAATGATGATCACAAGTTGCCAGTCCACTCAATATCCTTTCTGCCACATAGAAGTTAGATATGTGGTATCTCTTATGTCCATATCCTCTACTGGCAGCATGAGCATATGAAAAAAGCTGCAAGCTTCACACTATTAAAAGATATGGTTACTACTAAACATCTAACGTTTCAGATACAAGAAAAACAAGATTGTATATGTTCAAAAGAGGATATTTTGATGATGGGTAAAGCCAGCCAGTGTTGTTTAGCCTTTACTAATACACTGTATTGGTAAATATAAAACTCTTTAAATGCACCCTCTTACAACACATACTGTTGTACCGAGAAACAGAATACCTCCACTAAAAACTAGTGCATTTATCCTTCCGGATAATGATATTGCTCAAACGGTGGAAAACCATATCCAAACATTTCCTACATGGATGGGACAACAACCATCCATCACTCCAACTTGGATACTGCATGTGTCAGATATTAGTTTATAACTATAGTTTAGAAACTTCAATGTCACAAATAATTGCAACTACATGAAAGATATGGGAGTTTTGCCAACATTGGTCAAACTAAGTGATGGTATATACCTGCTTACGTAATCGTGAGCGGCGTGCAGATTCCCTGTTAGATTGTTTTCGCTTTTGTCTCTTCAGTTCTCTTTCATCCTTAGATTGGAAGGAAAAAAGGTAAATAAGTCTAAGAAAACAAAAATATGAAAGAGAATGCAGTTTCAGGGCTTGCTACCTGCATCGAAGGATCAGGTGGAACACTGTTTTGTGAACCTGCAAGACCAGATGGAACCAAGGGTGCCATAGATGGGGCAGCAGGAACTTTGCCTCGGAGTGCAGAAATAGAAGCAGAACCTCCCCAGTAGTCCATCCCAATGTTCAGGGTGGTGGTTGGACCAGCAAGGCCACCCGGTGGGATTGTCACAAATGGCACAGTTGGGTTCGACACAATTGGCGTAGATGGTGTATGTGTAACTTCATTTGATGTGGTTCGAGCAGTGCTGCCTTTCTGAGCTTCCTCTGCAGCCACAAATGATATACCAGTAACAATTTATGGTCATGCTGGAATTCTTGTTAGAGAAAGGAACTCTATATGCTTCAATCATACCATCGCCTGAACCATGTTCAGAACCATGATTTCGCTGGGAACCCTGCAAGCAAATATCTAAGTTGTAAGTGTTTTTCATTAATCTGGGGGAACATGAGTACAAGATAATGATATCTTGCTGATAACTATTGGAATGCAAAGAAATTATGTTTAGAACACAGTTTTGGACGGCAAACAAGCTTGAGCACTAAGTTGTTTAGGCTCTATCCTGTGTGCATTAAAGATAAAATAAGAGAGGGAGGGGGGAAAAAAAAGAAGAATACTCAACCACAGGTCCAGGACACAGCATAATGTCTTCTAGCTCTATAAAACCTAGCAGATAAATTGAAATTTACTCAGAGATGGAAAATAGGATGCTTGGAACTTAAATACTAATTAGAGGAGAATAAAGATGAAACGAATGGCGTTCAACAGTCTTTTCTAATCTTCATCAAAGAAAACAGTCTTTTCTAATAAATTACATTGTCAGCATATGAAATATGACTCTTCGCCATGCACATCTAACCTTCCACACTAACTTTGGAAGTAGTTCGCTTAGTGCAACATGGATGCTTATAATTGAAAAACATATGATTAAGAGATCATGCACCCATTGTAAGCAGAGAATGCTTAAGCCTAGACAGCTATCATTTAAAACAATTTCACTATAGAAAATATTTATATGTTGGCATATCAGTTTAAGAAGACTCTTGGAACAATACAACATATTAAAAAAGATACATTTT
The DNA here is from genome assembly GCF_009389715.1 of Phoenix dactylifera. Lineage (NCBI taxonomy): Eukaryota > Viridiplantae > Streptophyta > Magnoliopsida > Arecales > Arecaceae > Phoenix > Phoenix dactylifera. The sequence continues at coordinate 2,437,611 of NC_052397.1, read as the reverse complement.
TCCTTTTTCTCTTTTTTTCACTTTGTAACATGTTAATATAAATGTTGTAATGATTTATATCGGTTGAGGGCATGACCATTATAACTACAGTTTTAGCACATGGAATGCACATGACTTATTCAAGAGAAAGGAGCATTGGTGGGTGGCCATGGTCCCACCTAACAAGATGAGCTTAACCTGAGTCTCGGTTAAGAACGGCGATGATCTACATTTCACACGGCGCACGATTCCATGGATAGTTTCATTCGACATCATGGAGGACATAGATTTAAAGAGCATGCTCCCTCTTTACTCTATGTATTTCTCATTTCTCTTTGTTACTCGTTTTAGAATGAATGTAAATGGATGCCTTGATTAAAAAAGGGGTTAACCGATAAAATCAGGAAAGCAAGAGGAAGTCCATTTGAAAGTCTCATGCAGCTCAAATATGTCAGGGTTGGAAGATGAAAAAGTAGGGGGTGGAGATGCATAGGCCCCACCCCAAGAGTTCGCATTAGAACAGTAAAGATTAGGATAATACTGATATTATGATATTGGCATGTCAAAGAAATACATATGGAAGCACAACTAAGGCGAGCACCCTAAAACTGTATCAAAGGGTCGAAAAGGAAGAAAAGAGACAAATTAAAAATTGGATGGAAGTCATCAAAAAGGATTTAGAGAAGTTGCTACTAACAAAGAGAGTGGTCTTTCTTTTCGCTACAAAAAGGAAGTGGTCCTTAAATGGATCAAATAACAAAGAAGGATATAAAAATGATATACTATGTAATAGAGATAGCTTTCAGGTGTGGTTATGGTTGTGGTTTATTCCAACTAGAAAGACAAGATCAAACATGTGAGTTAAACAGATTCTATGGACATGTCATGTTTTCTTTTTAAAAAAAAATTGAAAAAAAGAGAACTTTTGGAACAGTAGAAGATCGAACTTATTTACCCCCAAAAATACATAATATATACAAGAATAGCAGCAACATTAAATGAAAATTTAGTAGTCTAAAACTGAATCTACCATTGTGCTAGGCGCACAGTTGCTAGTAGATGTCAGATATAGAACAGGCTAATTTAGAAATTCAAATTTGTCCACAATAACCACCCACAATTAAACAGTTTCAGAATATAAACACCGTTATCATGACATTTATAGATCATCAAAGAAAAGAATAGTGGAGAAATCAAGTTGTGAGTAACAAAAAATAACGCTTACTCCACATACATTTTGAGAATCGGCATCACTTCCCTCGCTCGAACCTTCACTTCCACTCTCACCACTGTAGACATGATTTTTGTGAAAATATGTCTGAAGTGAAGCAAACACTCGAGAAAAAAAAAAACCAAGTAATGCACCTTTGTGAAAAGACACCATTAGCAGATGCACCAGATGCTATTCCAGTTTTATTAACCTTGCCTGTAAGCATATTCAGACTTCCTAAGCTTCCTCTGGATTTCTTTGGAGGACTCCTTTCCTTACCTCCACGCAACTTACCATCTGTTTCTGCGCCGCTAGCTCCAGCAACCTGAAAAAATATGCCTAACCCATAAATACAACAGTTTAAACTGCTCTCTATGTCTACGAAACAAATATACCTACTGAGGTTGTGAAACATTAGCTCCATTTACCACTCCATGACTAGATAATCTTTCAGTAATACTAACCACTAGAATGTTTTATTGTTATACGCAGTCATTGTGCAATTTGACATTTTTAATAAGCTGCATTCAATATTTTCTAGGCCATTTTTTATTATGTCCAGATCAGGTATTCACTGGTGAGACTACAGTGAACATTGGAATGCAAAACAAAATTTGCAGAACAGCTGTTTGGAAATCAATATTATGAAATTAAAAAATTGAGGTTTTTAGTTAATTAATGAGTAAGAAAAAAATTCTGATTTCTTTTTTCTTCATTACTATAGATTGAAGTACAAAATGATGAGGAGAGAAGCAATGACAATTGTGCAAAATTTAAGTTGCAATTAAAGTCTTGAGGTACATGAGTATATGATAAGATTAGTAAAGATGATTTGACAAGGAAAATGAAAGGAAAACTAGGATGATAAGAAGCTCAGGAAGGACATTGATGCGTGCGACTAAAAAACAAATAGAGAATGTGTTATTGCTTGCAGGTAAATGTCAAATGCATCTTACCAAGACGATGTAATGCTATTTTATTTGACAAGTGTGAATAGAGGAGAAATATAGCAGCAAAAATATGCAATTTCATTTCCTGAGAAAGTGGTGAGAAATAGTTGATCAAGTTCACCCAGATAGTAGATGGTCAAAATGAAAGGTGAGAATGAATTCATAAATCTTAACCTGCTTCAATTACAGCCAGGTATCGTACTCCGTATCACAGATTTATAAATAATGTATAGTTGATTATGCAAATGAATCAAAGTAACCAAGTAGTGGAATGATCTCAGCGATGCAACAAGTGCAATACTTATGTTTAGCCCTTCAGAGACATGTGGAATCTAGCAACTTCTGGAGCTTTCCAGGATAAGGTAATGACGAACATAATCACTTCAGTATTGCAGTGCTGGAAATTTAGTTGGAAAGCTTCAGCCATTGGATCTCATATATCACACATAAAGACAGACAAATTTTGTCAGTATGTCTATGGTCCTATGGAGTTTAGAGCAGCCCGTTAAGCACCAATCTGGTTTAGATCCTATCTTGCAATGCGTGGAAGCCAAAAAAATTTACTGGTAGAATTTAAGTTTATATAGTGTTTGAGGCAGCTTTCAGGGCATGTTATTGGACAAGTTGGCCAGGTTCCTATCTTGCACTACTAGGCCTCAGCAATTCTTCCTGCTACTGTTGTGCATCCTTGAGGTCCTTGGTCGGAGCATCCTCTGGGTAGTGGAGCTAAGGCCACATGTCCGATTCCCTTTTTGTACAACTTTAAGTTGAATGATCAACAAAGCTCATTATGGTGTTTTCAACCTTTCCACACACACAACCAGAGAGGGGCAGAGGAAAAAATAAAAGTACAACTCACAGAAGCTTCTGCAATCCCATTTGCTGATGGCATTGGATAAGGGCTGTATGGACAAGATCCCTTAAAAAAACAAAAAATAGACATAAGTTAGCAATGAACATCTCTGTAACCCAAACAGTCCAAGAAAACAATAGCTCTAAAAAAATAAAACGTCAACTGAACCATAAAGAAATATGCAGTATTAACAACGCAGTACCGGAGGAATGGATGGATGAGGATAAATACCCCCATGTGGATACATAGCAACAAATGGTGGTGGAGTCCCATATGGAGAAATTATCTGCTGCCAAAGAAAAACATTAGGTATGCATCCAATTCCGGGTTTCAGCACAATCTTCAACTTCATAACAAAGTTAATCTGAACTGGGGTACCAACAAACCCTGTCCTATCCTTTTGAAAGAAAACCCTGTCCTTTGTAAGCTGAGACATGCATCATTGCAGCATCCACCTAAAACTAAATTATTTATTGTAAAAATTATGGTAAACAGTAGCAATAGCAAATACCTGTGGACTCCACATATATGGGCGCCCTTGTGGACTTGATGCCACAGGAGAATGGAGAAACCCCGGAGGAGGCATAGGACTTGTTCCAGAAGCATTATAATATGCCTATAAGTGAGCAGAAACTTCGTTACCAGGTTACTGGAGACTTGGACAAAAAGCATACAAAAGGAAGATCGGTTAGATCTTAGCACCTGAAATGAAGCCCAATCAGGATAAACCATAGCAGGACTGCTAGGCGGTTGTTCCTGCAGAAAACAAAAAAAAAAAAAAGGACAAGTATATGAATAAATAATAAAGTTATGCCATCAGGAATCACTGAGAGGCAGCACAGGAGTTGAGTTGCATAATATAGACCTGTGTCGAAGTTGGCTTCTGAGTTTTGGTTGGAGTATTCACCTCCCCACTGCCCATTATGAAAACTTGTGTGACTCAAACCTCTTCTTATTTTCTGTACATATTACTAAGTTGGTCACTGAATGGCAGCTAAAAACAAAAACTGAGTGAAAGATAACAAAGCTTCTTTTGTAATAGTAAGCAATCTAAAATAGAACCCTTCCAAACTTGATGAAGAATTGAAATTTAGAGGAAAAAAAGGTTTTAACAACTAATGGGTTTTTAAAATCAAACAACCTGGAGAATAACCCAGTAAGTTGAATAGTTGATGGGTCTCTTCTACTTAAATCAAACTTTCTTTGGAAAACAATCACACTCAATCCTTACATCCTCTAATGCCCAGAAAAGAAGCCATTGGCTAGAAATGGATTTTTGACATGAAATATTGAGCTGATGGGTCCTTCTAGTGGCAAAAGCTTGTCTCATGGCTAAAGGTATCCAACAAGAAGGGATTGACTGTGCTAAAACCTTTGCCCCTATTACAAATTCAGTCTTTATCAAATGCCCTTTAGCCACTGCTTCTGTTTGAAGAAGGCCTCTAGTATCAACTCAACTTCAATGATCCATTTTTGTAGTATCCACTGCATAAAATAGTTTATATGCATGTTCCTCCTAGTTTTGGAGGAAACAAGGGGCAACATATTTGCTGCCTATGCAAGCATTTTATGGATTGCAGCAGATTTCTTGCATTTGGCTTGCAAATTTTACATCTGTTCTCAGGAATGCTAGCTAAATCAGGCCATCTTGACTACTTATTCATATGAGTTAAGGACTCTAGTTACACTGTTGTGCTTATTTTTGTTTATTTTTCTGATGCCACTAGATATGACTCAGAATTCATCAAAGGTTATCAAAGATTTCCTTCAATTATGTTTCAAGGAAGTTCTTGGAATTCGTAAATATTCTCTTGGTAGTTGCGAAATCTCCAAAAATTATATTAGCTAAGGGTAGTCTACCAAGAGCCAAAGTAAGATCCTTTCCTACTGGCAAAAACATTAAGCTTACGAAAGACATCAATGATGCCTTAGAAGATGCAACCTCCTACAGAAGACTTGTTACATGCTTGATGCTTTGATCTATTTGACTACCAGTCATCCAAATGTTTTTTATGACTTCATTCTGTCCATAATTCAAGCAGTTCATGGATCTACTTGGAAAAAACTGGTTATGATGCTACCTTACAGGCCCTTCAATATCAAAAGAGATCCCTTGGTAAAGGACATCAAACTTATACAAGCTCAACTCAGTTAACTGCTTATTGTGATTCAGATGGGCTACCCATTTCAAATCAAGACATGTAGATTAATGAATGGTTAATTTACCATGCTAAAAAATAGCCCTATCACCTGGTGATCTAAAAATCGAACAGTTTCTCAATCCTTGGAAGAAGTAAACATCATGCCACGCTTACAGCAACTTGTGAGTTTGTCTGGCTTAGGGCTATTCTTCATTAGCTTTGTATATCGAGGAATACTCAATGATATGTTACTGTGATATTCGAGCAACCCATCATACAGAACTAAATTCAATGTTTCTGAAACAAATAAGGCACATTAAAATGGATTGTTGTTTCATTCAAAAAAAAGTGCAATATCATATGCACAACCTTTGTTCGAATGACTCATCAATTTGCACGAACATTTTCAGTAAAGCTCTTGGAAAATATCAGTGTTAACATCTACTACTACAACACTATGGACCTTTAGGCTCCAACAATGAGAGAGAGAAAATAGATTGCATGCCTATTCTGCCATGGTCAGTCAAGCAAATTATGGATGTCCATGCTCCCAATCAAACCTCATCATGCCACACTGGTTTTTCCTTCTTGTTTTTTTGCACAAAATCAACTTATTCAGCTTTGTTCCTGGGATCATGTTTATGTCATACGTCTAAATATATTACATAGCTCCATGAGTTCTGTTATCTAAGAAATACAAGACATCTCACAATACAACAAGGTACAAAATTAAAGATGCTTATAAGAATCCGCCTAAAATAGTGGGGAAGGGGGAAAAGGTACCGGGAGAAAACACGAGACAAGAGAGGGTGGTTCCTAAATCGAGTCAGGAGTTCCATATATGTTAAGGCAGTAACTCAAAATTGGGGACGGTAATGGTAGCGTAGGGGGAAAATTTCCAAAATTTTCCGCCTGTATAACTCCACAAATATCAAAAAATTTCCGATAAATAATTTAATCTAAACACAGCAACAATTCACCCATAAAATTTGCGACCCAGGTCGTCCTCCCTCAGCTAAAGATCACAAAACCAGACTGACAAATCGCACAAAAATGGTATAAAGATTCAATCTTTTCCCGCACCCGTTATACAAAAAGCCAAGACACAGAGAAATGAATCACGAAAACTACCTCAAATTAACAGCAAACACCATAAGGAAATGAAAAGGATACCAACTTTAAGACAAACCTGCGAGAATCCTCTGCCCCCTTTCCTGTCCAGAACATCCAAAACCCTAAACCCAGAGAGAGAGAGAAGGGATTTGGTGGAGCTTTCTCTCCTCGGAGAGTGGATCGTTCAACTGTGACTATATATTGGTGTAATAGTTTATGGGATGTAAGGATTGATTAATGATTGAAAAAAAAAATGGGAACTTTGGAAACATAAAAGAAGAAAGAAACCCTTCTCCCTTCGTCCCTTTCTTTATTTCTACTAGTTTTCTCTAACAAAGGAGAAAGGAACCAAAAGGCCCAAAAGAAAACAAAACCCTCTCTCGTTCTTTTCCCTTTCTCCACTTCTTCTGCGACTCCTTTGCCCTCTCATGCCTACCCCACCTCCACGTGCTGGTCTAAGGGTTTGTTCCGCAGTTCCCCAAATGGCCTTGTTGCTTTTCCAAATCCCTGTCACTTTTTTACTTTTTTTCCCCCCAAATGGCCTTGTTCCGCACTTTTTTACTTTTTTACTTAAGAAATTATATTCCTAATCCATTTGGGATTTTTATTAAAAATATTTACTCATCAAAATTTTTATTTTTTTCAATTAGACTCCAAAACTTAATTTTTGGTTGCAATATGACTGAGCCATACATCTAAGCTCTAATACCGTTAACGGCATATGTGAAATGACTAATTTATTTTCAAAAATTATTGAATGAAATTAAATTTAAAAAAAGTTACAACCAAAGAGATGTTAATGAAATATTATATATAAAATTATATCATATGACAATTATGTATTCATGGATTCTAAGAAGATGGAGGTGCGCTATATTGCAACTAAAATTTAAATTTCGAGGTCACACTGAAAAAAATAAAAATTTTGAGGTGTAAGTAATTTTTTACAAAAATTTGAAGAGATGCCGCCATAATTTTTTTAAAAATTTCATATTGCAACCCTGGTGCAGCTTTAGATCCAATATTGGGGGGACGTTCCTTTTCTTTGGATTGATTTTAATATATTTTTACATTTTCTTTTTTTGAGATGGAACTACTATATATATATATATATATATATATATATATATATATATATATATATGATTTAGCATTTGAAGGTTAAAATGTTAGTTTGAAGATTACTAAATTTATTTCCATGTTCCTGTCATGATAAATATTATTTCCAGGATGACAGCTGATGGATTCAATAAAATCATAAGGTGCCGGATGTCAATGGCATAGGTTTTATGCCATTCTCACCTCCAGCTAGCCTTCTCCTCATCCTGGATTTCAATATATATTAATTTAATATGTTTGATCCATAATTTTAAATAGATTAAATGAGCCAATAATTTGTTTGTAACTTTAAAAGATCAAATCAGACAGACCCTGACGGCTTGGCCTTTGGGCAGAGTATTTATCTCACCAATAGTAAGAGTCAAGCGTAACTCTTGGGTCACCCAAGAGTTTTGGCCCAGTAATTTTTGGGTCAAGCCTAAATTGAACCTAACGAAGCTGTGCGCACCCAATATGTGGGCCCAAAACGTAAATTGCTCCTTCTCTTATCCAAACCCAGTAATACCCGTCAGATGTCACGTCCATTATGACACATGATCCACAATTAGTCTTGATTTACCATTCGTATACCCTCCAAAATTGCCGGCTTATATAGGAGTTGCACCAAAGCATGGAAGCTCAAGAATTGGGCATCCTCTTATGTTACTGGATGAGGGTTATGGTCTTAACTTTCATGAAAGGACTCCCTTTGCATGAATCCATTATTAGATCATCCACTGGTTTGCTTTGAGATCTATACAAGTGGATGAACGAGAAAGTTCGGAGCGCTTTCAGATATGTGCAGTGGGTGATCCAATAGTGGACGTATGTGAAGGAAGGTAAAGCTCTTTTTTGCACGAATGATACAGCCCCGATCTACTACATGTATTAACTAGTCTCACGTGCGCATCATCATTAATTGCTGATTATTTTCGATACCCTTGTAAGATTCTTGGTGTATGACAACATTTGCTACTTGCTAGGTTAAATATTTAGGCAAATTTTCTTTGAACTCCTTGTCTAGGATATCATTGCTGAGTTAGTAGACTTCATACTCGATGAATAAATAATACAAAGTTGAAGAATTCCATGATTTTTGGTTCTATCGGAGTGCCCAAGGGTGCCACTTAGCTTGGCTTCTTTCATTGTTCCATACTAATTGTAGTATGGCCGTGGAAGAATAACGCTCAGGATGGTGAAAATTCCAAAGAGGAGGATGGTGATCCCAATGAAGTCAATCAAGAGAGCTTCACTGCCAAACTTTACTATAACGAGGTTGAATCTCTCCACCAACCCTGTCTCAGCACTGCAGATTGCCATTAGGAAGATTACTGCACCAAAGAACGCATGCCATGGCTTCATGTTTGCCCTCATTTTATATGTTGTCCCAGGGAATATAAAGGAAAAGAACGCAATGAACCACTGCAAAAGGAATAATTAAGATAAAGTAAGCAGATGTAGTGTCATAATCACGGTTTATATCAAATACTCTTTAGAACCTAGCAGCGATAACAATGTTGTGACAAACATATTTATTTTATGGTTTAAAAGCTCTAAAACCCTATATTAATGCAATAGTTTCATAACTTTTGCAAAGACACTAGACATAAAAAGAAACGAGATTGACATAGTTGAAGTAAAATCATCATCTTTTTCTTTTGCTAAAGAAGCTTTCCATCTTGATAAGTCAAATCAGCTCTTTAATCAACCCTGAAACCAAAAGAATAAGGGTTGCCATCATAGAGCCATAATAGCTACTTTCAGGCAATACAAGAACATCAGGTGTTCTCTGCGCTGCTATTGAGTGCGTATCCTACAACTAGTAATGGAGTTAAAGCAAGAGCCACATTCATGTATACAACACCATATCCCAGTCCATGTTGAAAGTAACTTAGTATCTTGAAAATCTTGCGATCTCTCCAATTCCATTTCACTTCTTCATTCTTCAGATTCTTCTCCTCAGTCTAATAAAAAGGCTTCAAGTTATATTTTCTTACTCATGTACATGACAAATTATACACATGGGCATCCAAAAAGCCAGGAAAGGCATATACATGTATGTATGCTTATGTGCTTAGCTTCCATGCAGCATTGTTTAGTAACTAATTATTATTGGAGGGAAATGGCCAAGTTGTGAAGCAATTTGATTCCTTGCATTAGTACTATAATTAAGTAGAGATCATTAAGTTTTACCTGAAAAGCGTAGAGGCAGATGGTGCCCATCCCAAGCCAAGTGTGCAAAGTACGCATATCTGGATCTTTGGAGTCCCTTGTGAACTTAAAAACCGCATGGAGCCCCAAACCACCCAATGCAAGGGCCACCAAATGCAATGACATATGAACAAATTTCCTCATCTTCGTGGTCCCGGGAACTGCCTTGTAGGCCATTATTGCTGCTTCCACAGGAACATAGAAATAGTTAATACTCCATGGGGGAGTTTCTCTTATGGAGGAATTCAAAATCCCTTCTTTTTCTTATAGAAGGAAATAAAAGAAAAGAAAACATGGGGTATAAAGAAAAGAAAGCATGGGGTATAAGGAACTGCCTTCTCCTCCGCATAAGATAAGCCCAAGCAGCATTAGAAGAGGATGCGCCTATGCAGCAAATAATATCACAAAGATCAAAAACAAGAAAATAATTAAAAATTTTAGACAATAATAGTTGCTATTATTAAAAAGAGAAGACACCAAAAGATGCTAAAGAAAGATACTGCTAGAACTCAAGATGATAAGAGAAATTACATTGAAAAGCTTTTGTAAGTTTTGAGAGTCCAGAGCGACGCCCTCTCTGAAGTGTAGCAGCCAGAGAAGCATAAGGGTTATTGCTGCTATCCCTAGCAGCTGTGCTATGATAATTGCAGGTAGCGCAGACATACGAAAGCTCGAACCATCCCTGGCTGCCATGAGAGAAAGAGAGAGAGAGAGGCCTAAGACGACCAAGATGAACTACTCTTGACACACCATACTAACGCGGGGTATGGGGTCTTTTCTAGCGGAAAGGAGCGAAGAGTTCAAAGTTTGTATCTTGAAAACGGCACTATACGGTCCGGCTGGCCTGCTATCACCCAACGGAGGACTCCAAGTGAGGCCTTTGTCGAATAGCAGCTGTATCTGGCTTTTTTCTTTGGTATGTTTTGGTAAGCAATGCTCTGTGGTTTAATCGAGGATCATGGAGATAAGAGTTCAGTTGGTAGGTTTAGAAATAAGAGATGGCGTCTGTTGAAGAAAGCGCATAGTGTAGCCGTCCTTTGGATTTGGTGAACATATATATCAATCTTGGTCTTTCAACGTAGGGTGGCACGAAGTGGTTGTCGCACTTCCTCTGGTATATTAGTTAATGATTATGGTGTTATAATTACCTCGTCTTTTGGTTATTTTACATTAATATGCAAACAAATTAGGATTTGAACTTCCAGAGGTTGGTCAAACTAACTCTTAAGAATTTGTTTGGATGATCCTATTGGATCAGCAGGAGTAGAAATAGCATTTTTAGAATTACAGGATATAAGGCCTAGCCAAGCCCATGTCAAACTAGACCTCTTCCAACTCATTGGTGCGGGAAGAAGAAAAAAAAATCTGATGAGTTTTTTTTTTTTCCTATAGGATTCAGGCCAGCCTACTCTAAAGCTATTTCTGAGTCTTCTATGAATATAGAGTATAGACCTAGCCCGGCTTGCTGCTTGTGATCCTGCCATATGTACTAGCCTAATTTGGGAATCTCATAGAATGTTGAGCTTAATCCTATAAGAAATTCCAAACAAATCCTAATTAGCACAGTATTTCAAGACGTGGCAGCACTATAGGTAATTGACGGATGTTTTAGTTTCAGAGGTTGGAGAGTACACAGAGTTCAGAAGGCAGTTGGAGGAAGAGAGTATAAGCAATAATATACAAAGGCACGCCAGGAAATTTTAGGTCTTCAAGTTCCCTTTTTTTTGTGTTTTTGCTAAAAAATTGTTTTTGTATTTTGAATGGTATAGGAGCTCATGCTAGTTTGCTATTATCACTACTTTTTTCAAAAGAAATGATGGAGCTCGAGCAATCATTATAAAGAAATGATGCTAATATTACTCTCAGATCCCTCTCTGTAGGGCAAATTGACTCTCGGCTCTCTCTGAATGCCGGAGGATTACTAGGTGGAATCCTTTTCGGCTGGAGCTCAGGTAGCCTATCATCTCTCTGGAAGGAATTCGTGCATTTCTCTATTACTGTTGCATGGAATGATCACGTTTTAAAGGCTTATTGGGCTTTTACTCTGGTCTACGGCACCACGGACCTTGATCTTAGGCCTACCTTTTGGTTCGACCTGAAGGAAATTCACATATCCTTTGTTGGACCGTGGGCCCTTGGTGGTGATTTCAATGCCACATACAAACTTCAAGGAAGGAATGGAAACCTCCATCCTCGATCGTTTACATTGGCTTTTGCTCGATTACTTTGATATCTTCGGCTGATTTCTAAAAGTGTTAAATGACCCCTTGCTAAGTCCGCCTGGGAATCAAAGCTCCTCCAAAAATCTTGTGGCTGGCACTTTTCAACAAGCTCATGAATACGCGAGATGATATACTGCTGTGAGGATCCATACGGACGTGCATTTCGTCCCACATCAATTATTCACTGAGATCTTGGATATTTATACAGAACTAAGGAACCCAAAAAATATATTTTTTAGCTAGCCTTTTTTTGGTAAGGCCTTGGGTTTTGGTAAATAGTTTCAGAGCAAACTCGCCCCATAGCCTATGTGGACTAGAGGATGTTGCAGCACGGATTTATGAAGACTGACTACGGGCCAATTATAGTGCCTGTGATTTCAATGCCACATATAAACTTTATGGAAGGAATGGAAACCTCCAACCTCAATGATTTCTAGAGGTGTTGAACTAAGTCCACCTGGGGAACTAAAGCTCCTTCAAAAATCAAGCGCTTGTTGTGGCTGGCACTTCTAAACAAGCTCGATACGAGGGATATACTGCTGAAGAAACTCAGAAGGAATCTTGGAGGTTGTCTTCTTTGTAACAACGAGCCGGAAATTGCAAACCATATCTTCACATCATGTCCCTTTGTTTTGCAGATCTGGTCTTCCTTTTGTGATGCTTTGGATGCCCATCTCATTCCACATAATCCAAGTGAGGTGTTTTCAACATGGTGCAAACAAAACTTTAAAAAGTTCACGAGACCCGCACTGCTAATGCTAGTTGCTGCTATATGTTGGAGTTGGTGGACTGAAGGAACTCAAGATTGTTCTTAAACAGAAGATCTTTGATTTTTTCAGTGGCTAGGAAAGCCTTGCATCTTTTCTCTGATCAGTCCATTTCATGCAATAATCGTGAATTGCCCGGACTCTGCAAGGATTTGCTGGAAAAATTTGATTCGCTTGCCTTTGTGAGGATTCGGAAAGCTGATATTGGGACTCTTCATGTCTTTTCTCCATCAAGATGTGATCTTCCCTACTTTCTTTTTGTGACTGATGCTCTTTCGCTGCTGTTCCTAAGCTGGTTGAATCTGTGTCCTGAACTTGGTCTCTGCTGATTGTTGTTTTGGACATGTTCTTGAATGCAAGTACCATTGGTTCTGATTTGGTATAGTACTCTTGCTATTTTTTATACAGCAGCTGCTCACTCTCCTATAGGACTTCGTAAATTCCTGTGGTTAAACTCTAGCTTTTGTATCCTGTAATTCCTTTCTTTAATGAAGTGGGTGGCTACTGCCTCATTCCAGTCCAAAAAGAAAAATTGCAGACTAGAAAAAGGCGACAAGTTAATGGTGCAAATACAAACCTGCCCAGTATTGCCAATGCTGCAAACATAATTTATACAAAGATCTTTAATGTAAGTAGTTATTACAAACATAAGTAAAATAGTTTGAGCCATTGGTCTCAAAATCATTTGGGATCTTACCTATATCGAACTGCACAATCAGAACCAATATTGTCAGGCCAAGTGTGATCCAGCAAACAGAAGTGTAACTTGCTTTGTAATGTACACATTTTATGAAATTAATCTTACTTTGCTATACGAAGGAGACCAAAGAGAGAATCTATTTGCTCTTAAAATGACCAAATAACTTGCTGCATGTCGTATGAAGGAAACAAATGAGAAGATGGATAAAATTATATGCATTCCTTAAAAAAAAAGGAAGAGAAAATAAGAGAGTAAAGATGCTCTGTGGGCTGTTATCCGGCAGCTCAATTTTAGATGTTGAGTGCGGAAAATAGATAGATATAAATGATGGCCATGCACCTTGATATTTTTCTGAGGCAGGGTTGGATGATAACAAGACCTATGAATCTGCTAGATTTTTTCCAGCAAATTAGTGGACCTCTTCTGTAGGAGTTTGAGAACAACTGTTGTTGAATTCATGACAGGAGCATCGATGGCGACGAGAGCCATAGCTAAAAGTCTGCAGTAGAACTCAAGATAGCTCACCTCATATGCTTTTTCATCTACTATAACAGAGACAAGTGTGTTATTCCAGCTCAGGCATGTAACAGGCCAATGCATTCAGTTGTGTATTGCCTGAGTACAATTCACAAAACTAGATGAAATATAAATCATGGGAGCTATCATTTGGTGACTAGCTAGGACTCGAGATGACAACTGCAACTTGCCAAGCCTGCACTGACAATATTGATCGTCTCGTACTCATATGAGATTTCGGTGACATATTACTTGCCCGAGTGATGGTCCAAAATAGTTTTGTTACTGTCACAGACAAATTGGTACTTTGGATCCCCACATTTAGCTGGATCAACTTTTAGACAAAAAAGGTATCTGATGTTTTGGATTTATCCACAAGATGAAGGAAAACAACATACTTTCTCCTAAAGGCCTCTAGCTAATCCAACAGCGAAGAGGAGACATGAGAGTAAATAATAGAGAGCAAGGTGCTACTTCACCAATGGCTGCTGGTTAAATCCTGACTGGAACCAAATATAAGCATGTCAAAATATGATTTAGCACAGAGGATTCGAGTGGTTCCAGTCCGAGATTTATTAAGCGAAAGAGAAGTAAAAGATAGAGAACAAATTGCCAACTTAACTAGCAGCAAACAAAAAAGTTAAGAAGGAAGTACGAGAGATAACGTTAACCAACATTGCAAAACGGGAGCAACAGCTGTCATATGAAAAAACCTCTCCGGAAGATAGCAACATGAAACCTCGTCACAAAAGATTGGGTGCAAATACTAGGATGCGTCCGAGTTTGTGCTATTTATATGTTATTATGCCGGTTACTATTACTTGTAATAATATGTTATGTGCCTGCAAAATTGTTTTATGGTCTTCAAAAGCTAAAACTTCAGTCATATAACTATCATATTGTATGTGTATATCTTGACCTACTCATACTGGGCTAAAAACCCCAGGATTAGGAGTAAGTAATCCATCTTCATAGCAATGTACATTGTTCCTTTAGGCACAAAACAAGCAAGAAAGTCACAAAAGTTAAGAAAGTCAGACGTACATGAATGTGTTTAACATAATAATCTATGAATTAATCATCCTAGGGAGGCCAGCGAAGTTAATCGAACTGGTCTCAGGTCCTGGATCCAACTCTCTTCTCTACAAACGCTGTCTCTTCTGCGCGTATTGCCATGAGGAAGATAGCTAGACCAGCAGAAGCAGGAATTGAGACTACCATTGTCCTCATGGGCACTGAAGCGTTTGGGTACCAAAAATTAACAAAAATCCAAGCAACCACTGCAAAGTAGTTGTAGCAAATCAGTCGAGAGATCAGTATGGGTGCTTCCCCGTAAACATTACACAAGATAGTAGAATTAGCATGTTTTCTAGGGCTTATGCAATGAATGAGGTGTTTAGTTTGGAAATCTGTTTCTACTTCAATAAAAATCCTATGAATGATGTTTAGATGTGGTTAGGTAGCAACATGATACTGGCATTGCCACCTGACTAGTTGCCAACTTAGCATGCATTAGCCTTGTATTTTGAAATGTGTCTTGCAATTAAAGTGTTGAAATAAATATAACTGCTATTTATTTATTTATTTATTTATGCATTACGGGTATAGATACAACCAAAAAAGTCGAAAAATAACAGATCCTAGAGCGTACCGGGTAACCCCCTCTCCTCCACCCAAAGAGCATTTTCGAAGTGGTTGGCCACATATGAGGTCATCCAATTCGCTGCTCTGTTGGTCTCTCTATACACATGCTTCGTATGCAAGGTCATCCCACCACAGATCATAGCCCAGATGTGACTGCTATTTATTGAACTGAGGTTGGTGGCATCACGCTTTGCCATGGCTTGATGCATGTGTTGGCCTGAGATAGAACAAGGCATCTTCAATAACCTAGAGAAAAGTATTCTACCTAGCTTCCTCCTGATTTAACGTTCATTGGGGATAGTTCAGCTTGATTGTTCTAACTAATTCATTCCTACTAATTAGCTGAAGTATCTTACACTGGTTTAGAGTAGGCTAGGGATAGTTCAGCTCAATTATTCCAGTTCAACTCATTCAGAATAAGTTAAAGTAGCTTACCTGGGTTTAAAGTAGGTGAGGATAGCTTAGCAAATTATTCAAGACTATGTCATTCCAAAAACAAGTATTATCTTAAAGATTGTTTAGTATTGAATTACTTTTTTTTTTTGGTTTCGTTTCATTGTTCATGATCTAACTTATCCCTATACTAGGTGCAAGTAGGGGAAGATATATAAGATGATACAAGTTTGCGCATGTCTCAACGCTTATCCTACTACCTAGGTAATCCCCAACTCTCTAACTTGTAATTTTTCGCCTAGATGAGGCCTATATTGAATTGGTGCACATTGACATGGTACTGAAATGCTTGTTATTGCCAGCATCTTTGTTTTCAAGTGAAAGGGACAAACCTATAGAACTAATTATTAGCAGATAATACACATGCCTAACCATGAATGCAAGGTATAGCTCTCCATATGATATTTGAAAGCAACATAGACCCCAAAGATCCCAATAGTAATGGAGACTAGATGTAGCAAAAAATTGATGAATCTTGCCATCTTGGTAAGCCCTAGTACCCGCTTAGCACGCGCATATCATACCGTTATTGAATCTCTTTGTTTAACAAAGTAATCACCATTATAAAACATGTTCACATTAAAATTTCATTGAATGAGTTACATAACAAAACAGCATGGGATTTGATTCACACAGCGTACCTTCTTCGATAACAATTATGAAACTATAAGTCATCACAAACGGATACACCTACAAGAAGCACCAAAAATGCATACTTGTCAAATTCTCATTTTACATGATTTACTCATGTTAGAGGTAGAGGATTTTTCTCTTAATTTAGGAAAAAATGGCGGTAAACTACCGAACATTTCATTAAATTAATTAAATGGTAACAGCATGAAGAAAAGTTTTCCAAGAAAATAACACAATCAACAGAGAGATGAAAGGGGGCACCCTCACAGCCTGGTAGAAGTTTTAAATCCTTACATAAGCCATAGAGATTACCTAAACCTTTAATCCCTCTTGGGTTTGGTATATCGAGTCTTTGATTATAGTTGGAGAGGTTGGAAGCTGTGCAAGGCATCAAAAGCCTCGGTTGTGGAGAAAGTAGGCTGTACAAAATTAATGTAGCATAGTAATATGATTACTTGGTCCAATAAGTCACGATACAATGTCACAAATGCAGCGGCTCCATCCATATCCTGTGCTCGTTGATTCAAACTAGTATCTAACCCACGCTAAACGGCAGTGTTTAGCTGAAATGGAAGGAAAAAAATTTTCGATACCTTATCAATATATATTTTTTATAATAAAAAATAGTATTTTTTCTTACCCCAATGAACCAACATTAGTCTTTATAATGTTCATCATCCATAAGTTGATCGTTTAATCTGAAAAAAAGGACAGAAAAAAAATCTATAAGAGTATTATTCAATATTGAATGTTCAGTAATTAAATATGATTAGAAATTAAGAAAAGAAAAAAAAATTGGGAAGAGAATGCTTAAAGTTAAATTATCTCCGCCGCAATTTCTTTGCCGGTAATGTAATAGTTCTTTACAATGGTAATGCGAATTTATATCAAATATTTTCTTTTTTCTAGGAAGAAAAAAGAATAGAAAAAGTGCAATATTTAAAGTATGTTACCCGCTTATACTTGGTGAGTTTTTAGAAAGAGTTGTTTTCTGAAAAAGTTCATTATAAATTTATTTTTTGAGAGTTAAAATAATAAATTATTCTTAAACTAGAGATGAAGAATGTTCGGATCTAAAACTTTCATGTAGATCAGCATGTTGAGATTCACTTTCTGAAAAAATATTTGTTATCTTAAATTAATAAAGATTGTTATTAAAACTCTATGACCGAAATATTAAGGCAGGTGCGATTGTCTTTTTTTTTTTATTTTATTTGTAGGTATGGTGGAGATGCGACTACAGAACATCGAACCGTGATGTGGAGCGCCGAACACCGAGCCCTTTGTAACCTACATACTAAAGAGGCGGGATGGCATCGCGTGGAGGCCTTCAATGCTGACATTTGGACGAATGTTAGTCCAACACTTGTTATTTGGAGACGCAACTGGGCTCTCCTTTAATATATTGTATAGATTCGCGGACCAATTGTTAGCTAAACAAAGTGTGTAGTTTAACTTAATCTAATTATGTCTTCCAAAGTGTTTAACTACATTTGTTTGATTTACGATTGAATTTGCTGGTGCTTGTTTAAAAGAATTTATCTATTTTTTTAAATTTTTTAATACTTTAATAACTTTACAATCTTTGTTTAATATGATTCAGAAGATGCATGTCGTTTGAAATCTCCACTAGGATTTCAAATTTTGAGCGACTGAATGGAATGGAAGTCACCAAGCTGTCTTTTATCTTCTTTTTTTTTTATAATTGTTTCAAGCTTGGACAGGATAAATGCTAAAATTTGTTGTCCCATGCAATGACTTCATCATTGTACAGGTAAGCAAGTGATGGTGTATTAGGTGGGTCTTGTTTGGTACCGAAAACCAAACACCGGATCCATCTCTGGCCCATTCGGCCAATTTGCGTCAGAGGAGTTGGCACCAGCTGTTTGAGTTCGTGTCGTCACGCAACCGAATCGCAGCACTAATTTGATTTCCCAATTCACCACCAAGTTTTAAGATTCTCTCAAGTCAAGCGTCTTCGATCCCATTACCCTCCCACCTTTCTCGCTGCATTCCTTGTCGAGGACCCAACTCCATCACTGCTACCTTAACGAAAAAATATGTTATTCAAAAAGAAATGGAATAAGGGAGGGATAAGGCTTTAATTTAACCAGAGAGATGCAATTTTGATGAATTACTTATTCTACTTTTTCTCTAATTATTATAACTTTGAATTGAAAAATTATTTTATTTTGAGTGTAGGTGCTGCTCCACTGAAGAGGTTTTTAATTCAAGCAACAAGCATAGTTTGTATTCAACAGGATCGCTTTTTTTTTTTTTTTAATTGTAGGTATACATATTACCGTAAAAAAGAAGTATTATAAAGCACATGTTTCTGGATTCGATATTTGCTAATAGCATGATAACTATCGGACTATTTATGAAAAAAATTGTATCCCGTCGATATTTACTGTTTTCTGACAGCCAAGCACAAACATTGCATATTGAGGAAGGAAAGGAAATGTGATAAAGAGATAGGATTTGAATTATTTGGAAGTTTTGTGAAAGAGATTATTTTAAAATTAAACAAGAGTATTCATCTTATATGCGATATAATTTTTTTAGCAAAATAAATCATTTATTTGAGTAAATTATGGGATTTAAAAGACGCCGTTTTAGAAGCATGATAAAAGGTTTAGAGACTAGAAAAGCAAGAACAGGAAACGCAAAAAAAATGAGCAAAAATAACCACATCAGTCAAAATCAAGTATCTAATTTATCGACGTTTCGATCTCCTATTGGTTGAGAATGTGGGCCCTCGTCTCCTGTCCTTTTAGCAGGCAGCTTTATTAATAGCGGTTATAAATAAAAGATCTACTCGCCCTGCACAAGACATCAGTTCTCAAAGTTAAATGCAAGCCCACTTTACATCTCCAAACAAATCAATCCATTAAATTGGGAATATTTTGGGAAATATTCAGTACCCCTCCATCCAAAAGGCTCCCAGCCCAAAACCACCGGCAAAATATAACAGCAAAAAAAGGAATCCAACAAGCTGGCTCTCCCTCCTAGAACAGGCCCCACCACCCATGTGCACCCCCATGTGAAGCTGCGAACTCTTCTCTCTCAAACCCACCACTCCCTTCCTTTGCCCTTCCAATGCTCCTCCTCCTCCTCCTCCCCCTCCTGCCTGTTCTCTTCCCAAAATGCTCCCCCCCTAACCTTAGCCTCCACCCACCTCGCCGGAATCCTGTCACCGCCCGCTTCCCCTCACCATGGGGTCCTCTCACCGCAGTCTCCTGCTGGTTCTAGTGACCTTCCTGCTCGCCTGTGACGTTCACCGGGGGGCGGCGGCGACGACCGACGCGGGCGACGCCGCGGCAATGCGGGCCTTGGCGAAGGGCCTGTTGGCGGACCGGGCCCTGGGCTGGACCGGCCCGGCCGACCCCTGCACTTGGACCGGGGTCACCTGCACCGAGGGCCGGGTAACCGCCATTCAAGTCGGCAACCGGAGCCTCGCCGGAAAGCTACCGCCGGAGGTACGGAACCTCACCTCCCTCCTCCGGCTGGAGGTATACGAGAACCAGCTTTCCGGCCCCCTACCCTCCCTCGCCGGGCTCTCCTCCCTCCAGGCCCTCCTCCTCCACGGCAACAGCTTCTCCGGCGCCCCCCCGAAAGATTTCTTCTCCGGCCTCTCCTCCCTCCAGTCCGCCTACCTCGACGACAACCCCTTCGACCCCTGGCCTATCCCGGCAAACCTCAAGGATGCTGCTGCCCTCGTCAACTTCTCCGCCAACTCCGCCAACGTCTCCGGCGAGCTCCCGGACTTCCTCGCCACCGCCTTCCCCTCACTCGACCACCTCGCCCTCGCCTTCAATCTTCTTTCCGGCCCCGTCCCCGCCTCCTTCGCCACCGCCCCGCTCCGCTCCCTCTGGCTCAACAACCAGCTCGGAAGCTCCCGCCTCTCCGGCGGTATCGCCTTTGTCGCCAACATGACCTCCCTCGAGGAGCTCTGGCTAAACTCTAACGACTTCTCCGGCCCCCTCCCGGACTTCTCCGCCCTCCAACACCTCCAGAACCTCCAGCTCCGGGACAACCGCCTCACCGGCCTCGTCCCGGCCTCGCTCACCTCTCTCAAATCTTTGAATCGCGTCTCCCTCACCAACAACCTCCTCCAGGGGCCGGTGCCGGTCTTCCCGAAGACGGTGAAAACTGTCGACCTCACCCCGCAAGGTGAGAGCTTTTGTCTTCCGGAACCAGGGGACTGTGATCCCAGGGTCGATGTCTTGCTCTCGATTGCGAAATCTTTTGGCTATCCGAACAGATTCGCCGAGAGCTGGAAGGGGAACGACCCGTGCGGCGGCGGGTGGCCTGGGATCAGCTGCGACAGCGGCGGCAACATTACTGTCATCAACTTTCCGAAGATGGGATTGAACGGGACAATCTCGCCGGACTTCGGCTCGATCACTTCTTTGCAGAAGCTGCTGCTGTCCAACAATAACCTCACCGGCACGATCCCGTCGACGCTTACCAAGTTGCCATCTTTGAAGGAATTGGATGTGTCGAGCAACTTCCTCTGGGGCCAAGTTCCCTCCTTTAGCAAGAGTATTGCGGTGAACACATCTGGGAATCCAAATATCGGGAAGAATGATGGTACTGCTCCAGCTCCAGCTGGGGCATCCGGTGGTCCTATCAGCGATTCCAATTCGACTGGTTCGGCTGATGCGAGCCAGAGCAGCAGCAGCGGTAGGTCTTCTTCTGTTCCGGTAGGAGTCATTGCCGGATCGGTGGTTGCCGTGGTAGTTGGTGTCGGTGTCATTGGACTGCTCGGTTTTTGTTATTACAAGAGAAAGAAGCAAGCTTTTGGAAGAGTTCAGAGTCCGAATACCACGGTGATACACCCCCGGCACTCGGGATCGGACCCGGATATGGTGAAAGTCACAGTTGCTGGCTCGACTTTGAACGGCGGGACTGCAAGCGACACATACAGCCGGACAAGCAGCGGCCCGAGTGATGTACATGTAGTTGATGCTGGAAACATGGTGATATCGATTCAAGTCCTGAGGAATGTGACCAACAACTTCAGCAAGGAGAATATCTTGGGCGAGGGTGGGTTTGGGGTGGTTTACAAGGGCGAGCTCCATGATGGCACTAAGATTGCGGTGAAGAGGATGGAAGCCGGGGTGATGGGGACGAAGGGGTTGAATGAATTCAAGTCGGAGATTGCGGTCCTTTCTAAAGTAAGGCACCGTAATTTGGTTTCGCTCCTTGGTTATTGCTTGGATGGAAGTGAGAGACTCTTGGTCTATGAGTACATGCCTCAGGGAACGCTAAGTCGCCATCTTTTTAGCTGGAAGGAAGAAGGGCTGAAGCCTTTGGAATGGAAGAAGAGGCTGAGCCTTGCATTGGATGTGGCCAGGGGCGTGGAGTATCTGCACAGTTTGGCACATCAAAGCTTCATCCACAGGGATCTGAAACCCTCTAACATTCTGCTCGGTGATGATATGAAGGCTAAGGTTTCAGACTTTGGACTTGTCCGGCTTGCAGATGGGAAAGGTGCCTCCGTTGAGACAAAGCTTGCAGGAACTTTCGGGTATCTTGCACCAGAATACGCAGGTAATCCTCAATTCCAGAGCCTGACTATTTTTATTAATCTAGTTTGTGGTTACACAGAGAAGTGGATGGAAAGCTTTTAATTAAGATTCCAAAACAGTTACTCATATTTTGGATTTGATTTCTTGAAAAACAACTTGAAATTTTCAGAATCTCAAATTCGAGTATCTGACTTTAAAGCAGCGCTCTGTTTGTGTTTATGCTTTTGATCAATGATGCGCCAGGATAATGCTTAATGATATGTACTGGGGAGGTTTTAAAGTCTTTTTTGTTATGAGCATTCCTTTAATAACACAAAAATATCCAGGCTTTCGTTTCTAAGACCAATAGATAAGTTACATGTCTGAGTTTTTATAATCTTTTTGTGTCAGCTAGCTCATTTTATTTCAAGCTGAGCTCGAGCTGTTCATAAACAGCTTATTCAAGGGATCTGGTGAGAATTTGCGGTCATTTATGACTGAGACTTTTATTTCTATAGTTTAGAGTGACAATGTCAATTATCATTCTATTACACATAATACATGTCACTTTTTTGATAAATAATTATAAAAAACGGTCGTTTATATTAGTTAATGATTCTTAAATAATATATATTATTCATATATTAGTATCTTGAGCTAATTTCGGCCTAGCTCTAGCTTGCCCTGTTTCTTAACCGAGGGAGCAAACTTAAGCTAGCTCGTGAACAGCTCGCTTGTTCGCCAGCCCTGGACAAATTGTTGATGGCCTGTTATAGCAATAACATTATGGAGTTGAAATCATAGCATCGATTTTATTCTGAGGGCCATAAAGCTATCAGATATATCAAATTTCCTCAGATTTTAGGCCTGGTTTAATATGCTGCATGAACTTAGCTGGTGATGTTTATCAACTTTGAACATCTTTGCAGTGACAGGTCGTGTGACCACAAAAGCTGATGTGTTTAGCTTTGGGGTGATACTTATGGAGCTGATCACTGGTAGAAAGGCACTTGATGAGAGCCAGCCAGAAGAGAGTGTGCACCTTGTAACATGGTTCCGGAGGATGCAGCTCAACAAAGAGACCTTCCGAAAGGCCATAGATCCCACGATAGACCTTGATGAGGAGACCCTTGCGAGCATCACCACCGTTGCAGAGCTCGCTGGCCACTGCTGTGCAAGGGAGCCTTACCAGAGACCAGATATGGGGCATGCTGTCAATGTTCTGTCGTCGCTTGCGGAGCTTTGGAAGCCCTCCGATCCAGACTCAGAGGATAGTTATGGTATCGACCTCGACATGACTTTGCCACAGGCACTCAAGAAATGGCAAGCGTTTGAGGACAGTAGCCATTTCGATGGTGCTACATCATCATACATTGCGAGCTTGGACAACACTCAGACCAGCATACCCACAAGGCCACCAGGCTTTGCTGATTCATTCACCTCAGCTGATGGAAGATAGGTAGCAACTAAGGGGAGAAAAAGTGGGTAGTTCTAAGCGAGGTTTGTTCATTCCCTTTGTGAAGGCTTTGCTTCTGTTCTTGGGCTGTTTTTCTTCCCTTTTCTTCATGTATGATGATCTCTTAGCTTAAACACTTCCAGTTTCTCTTCTAGTTGTTTTTCGTTAGAATTTTGGGAATACTAATGAAGTGTTGTATTGCAATGAGTTGTAATATTGTTGTATCATTATCACGTTGGTGCATGAAATACTTGGCTGATGATCCCATGGTTGGAGTCTTCTGGTTAACATTTGGTGAAAAGCTTGACTTTGCCTTTTTTGTCTGTTAGGGGCCTTTGGCCTTGGATGACCTTCAAGTACTCCTTGTTCATTGCAGGCCATACATGAAGGAAAGGCAATAAACTTCTTGCCAGAAAATTCGCAAGACACACACACACACACAGAGAGAGAGATGAACCTTTTATTTCTCTAGGTATACGTTTTCTCTTTGTTGATAATGTTTTATAGCCAAGTCTCTGCTGGTGGTTCTGAATTTGCTACTTCAGTCTTATCTGCATCTTTGCGTGGTTCTGACTCCTGATAGATAACACTGGCTACAACAAAAAGCATTCAATTCCATCTTATCTGATAGGGCTAACCTGATACAAGAGGTTCTCAGATACCAGGTAAACTTGCTACAGGGACATGCATGCCCGGTTATATAGAATACGTTAGCCATACGTTGTCTGCTACAGCACTACATTATTCGAGCTACTGCATCAAATGCGCCGAGCCACTATCGATGAATACTTCTTTCAAATATAAACAGTCATGGAAGGAGAGGTGAGGGCTTCGCTACATGAGCCTAGTACCAAAGTTGGGCAATGAAATGAGTCTAACGGGAAAGTTGGATTTGAGGGCGAGAGGATTGCTACGAAATTGAAGTAAGAGCTGTGCCATGAGTAGATGTTAAAAACGAAGCTGTGGGGGAGTGCAGGAAGCATGAAATGACCGGTGATGCGAAGGAGAAGACATGCAAAATGGATGCCGAGCAGTGAAGACGAGGAAAAGAGGGGAGTGCATGCAGGAAGCGTAAAAAGGGTTGTGTGACGCCGAAAACGTGCCGCGGCAGCAAGGTAGAAAAAAGCTGTGATGCGAGCGGCGAACAGAGGGATGGGGTGCGTGTGATCTCGAACCATTATAATTCAAACTCGACTTTGTTTGGAACGTTAAGTTGGTTGGTTGACGTCTCTTTTCTCAGTGATGATGCTCCGGAAAGATTATTAAAAAAAAAGTGTGGTCGTACTCTTCTCAAAATTATTTTAGAAATTATTGCAGGCATAAATTGCTAATCAGAGATTGAAAAAAGAAAAAGAGACTGTAAGAACGGTGAAATGCCAGAATGACTGATCTCCTCTTGAAAGGCTAGAGAAGACGGGTCTGGAGTGAAGTTAATGCCACCCGCCAGGCTTTGTGGTCATAAAAGTGGGCAATGGTCATATCTTGGATCCGTGCATGCTTTGTCAATGCAGTTTCCAAAAAAAAATTTCAGGTTGTGCAGGATTCCAGGAAGCTTAAATTGAATTCTTGGAGTTTGAGAATTTGGAGACTTTGATGCACGGTTACCTCTTTGATCCAGAGGATTCTTCTGTCGTACGTAGGTTATCCCTTCATTAATGGATCGATGAGTAACTGATACGAGGCTAACCCTGCAAAAGTTGTTTCTTCATGTGCCGTCCAAGTTATGCCTACAAGAAGTGATTAGTCTGCATGATGAAGGAGGAATTATACCATGCCATATGTCAATTTTTATGAACCTCATGCATCATACATTCGTCTCCGATTGCCATCTCATGCAGCTCATCTTAGTTTGTTCCTGTGGTGCATCCTTGATGTAGTGTGCATGATGTAGAATATAATTTCTTCTGATAGCAGGAGCACCCAAGCTATGTGATATTGGGCTAGCTCAGCCTGAGCTGCCAATATCAACTGCACAAGCACAACATTATGTTGCTGATGCACTGGCTTGTTTAAATTAAAAAGGAAACAAATTCTAAGGGTATCTACGTATAATCATTGTCTTCATAAGCATGGTATCAGCTTTGATTACAAACTGATGTTATGCTGAGCCATAATCATCTGAAGTTCTCTTTGTTCTTTTGAGTCCTTTGCAGTAAGATACCATTCACAATGCACTTTGGAACATGGGTTGCGAGGCTCACAACATATAGCACAGGAGTACCTGCTGTGAATATGGCAAGCACTGCCAGAACACTCATGGATTTATCCAACCATCAGGCGAGATTCCCGGTTTGGTTTATTTGTTAAGTGATGCCAAATGCATTAATAAGTAGTTCAGAAGCTATAATTGAGCTTTGATGAAAAAATCAAAATAATTATGTTATCTAATCCTATAAGAAATTGACAATACCAACCCCTTGAGCACCAACGAAGAACCACAAAAAGCATCCTAATCACAACTATGATATGTTTTCCATTTTTGATTCCTAGAGTCAATTGGGTAATTACCAATAAGCACTGCCGGGCTATCTCCCAATTTTTGTTTGCAGACCTAACTGGCGGAAGTTATTATTTATTAGAGCATACTTTGTTTTGTATATTAACTAACTTTTGTTTTTATATCCTTGCACTTGGTTTCTAGGATTACAATCTTATACGTTAGTTTGGAAATAGTTTGATTGACTTTGCTTATCAAAAACTGTCTGTATGTTAACAATGCAGCTCCGCGTCACAAAGTCTTCTTAGCTAATTACATTTAGAGGTTAGAGATAAATAAGATAATTGAGGTGCTTACCCATCACTCATTAATATACATATATATACATACATACACATGCACGAAATAACATATTTTTTTGACCACTCGATGCAGAGTCAAGAAATTTCTAAATCATGTGATTTTTATATGTAAGTAGTTTAACTAGATTCGGATCTAAAGTTTGATGTATGCAAAAAAAGAGGTTTCGTCAACCTGAAGCTGCTAAAGCACTCCGAACGGCCTTTGATCGCCTTCCCCCAAGATGAGGAACCAAACCAAGTCGTCAAAAGTCTTCCTCAAGTGAGTACTGGTCCACTAGATTCGACCAGATTTGACTAGATATCCATTCGAAATATGACCAAGTATTCTCATCAGATATTTATATTTTTGAAATTTTACCGTATTTTGGTATATAAGTAGTTTAGAGACCAGCTCAAATCATCAATATAAGACTCTCGACATCCAATTTAGATTTAACTAAATTTGAGTGGAGATCTACCCTGAATGTGACCAAGTATTCAAATCATGATACATTTATATTTCTGGAGTACTATTTTAACACATTGTGTAATTCAGATGAAAAGATAGAAGCAAACAAGGTTGTTAGAAAGCTTGATTCCCCGATTAACCGTGAATTTATGTCCCAAGGAAACGGCATTGCATAGCTGTGGTTCAGCTATCGCACCTTGGAGCAATGTCCAAGTTACATTTGACATTTATATTTGCAGCTCCACCCACCCTTCCAAAACCCAAAAAATTATGGCTCAGGTTCTTGTTATATATTGACGGTCGGGTGCAGTTGCATGCAAAATTTCTATCCTGTCCGTGCCTGGTCATGGACAAACATGGTCACGCCTTTACGAGTGCCATATGCATCATTTTCCCCGAGGTACATGGAGATAAATAACTCATAAAGGGGACCATGAAGAGCTGGCATATGAGATATGCCCGATGTGAACATTGATGACCGATCCTCTGAGCCTATTCAAAGTCTAGCATTGTTATTCACATGAACTCCATATATACTACATTACTTCCATTTGTCATCTTATTTGGTAATCGAAATCATTATAAGAGACATGAACTTATAAAATTATACCACATGTGTGCTATCCTTCCTAGTTTACCAATAAAAGTAGCTAATAGGAAAATAAGAGAATTCTCTCGGGAACCGTTCTTTCTTCAGGCAAATCGAAAGTATGGGTCTCACATCTATTTTTTTAAAAAAAATTATACAAAATATCTATTATACTCTTAATAAAAAAAAATCTTATTCAATTCTATTTAAAAGTTTAAGAATATTTTTGAAAAAAAATTATTAGATTTTTTTTTTTTTAAATATAGGAAATCACCTTTTATTTTTCTCTTTCAAAAACTCCAACGAAATATGATTTTTTTTTTTTTTTTGTTAACCATGCTTTTCTTTCTTCTACCATAAACCAAATAGTTCTAATTGTATGGCCCTAGCTGTACATGAAACAATTAGGACTTTAGTTTATCCACACCAAACTCATCCGAGTAGATCCAACTTAAACCTAACTTGTGGAAGACGAACTATGCCTAGATTGCCGGGCGGTCCAAAATTTTGCATGCGTGCATGTGAATATATAGATCTAGATGGCCAATAATGCGACACAAGGAAGCTGGCAACAAAATAATAAATGTAACAACCAAATCATTTCCCCATGCACCAAAGGATTATAAAAATAGGAAAAGAAACTAAAGAAACGCCATGGTTGGCATGGCCGGATGGCATGGCGTTAGGTAGTTAAAGAGGACCAGATTCTAGCTAATACCCGCCCCTGTCCCCCACAAGCTTAGAAGAGTTAGGGTGAGGCAAGGGGAAGACTTAGGCGCCGTCTAATCTCTTCTTTCCTCTGGTCCCCTTTGGCCTCTCTTGTTTCAATTGGCAAGGAGAGGGAGGCAAAGGCAGGGTGCCAGCTTTGTTGGACGCGGAAACAGCTCTGTTGTGGCTTGGGTTGGGTGGGCCCATCTGCGAGGTCAGACCGCCCTAAAAACGAGGCCTGAACCAGTTGAGCAAATGCTTCTCTTCCCTGCCATCCAAGGCTGTCGTGGGACCCACTCTGGTTCGGTCTTAGAACTCGCCTTGTCGACGAAAGCGTGTGCTGCACGTACATGCGTTTGGCCAGCCCTGCATGCACGTTGGGTCACGTAACTTTGTTGTCAGTGTGAATCTTATCTCGTGGGGTCTAAATTATTTAAGGAAACACGTATGGCTTACAGCATACGTAGGTATCACGTATCCACATATTGGTGAATGTCTAGTATCACTCTCACATCGAGTGAAGCCAATTGCAAGCTGCAAGGCAGACCGAGCCGTGTGGACTTCATACCACCCTACTTTTGCTCTGGTGTATTCTATTAATTTGTGTCATTTATCATGAAATTATGCTTGATTGATTCTTGCCAATCAGCATCCTTTACTATCGAGCGTTCGACAAACTCCTTCAATTCTCTATCTCGCGTATTATTTCATTGGAATCATTCGATTGATGTTGAAATAAAAGAATTCTTTAGTTCATTGGGGCCAACGATGCCCCAATGTGCTTTAATTCAAATTTGTTTGTTTTGTAAATTTTATCTAATTCATAGATGATATTTAAAATATTTAGCAAAACATGCATGATTTGCAACAGTGTTTAACTCATCCGTCTTTCATGACATTCTACATCGTAGCTAATTATGTCATGTATCATTTGGACTACAAATTAGCAGCTCAGCTATTTCACATATCATGAAATTGTGCATCGACTTGGGCGAGGAGTTGAAAGCCTTCGCTTGACAGTCGGCTCAGGTGCTAATGAGATTCCCCACCAGGGACTCCGGGCTAATCACCTTTCATGGTTGGCCTGACAGGCGTGATTTCCTTTTGATTCCTTAAAATTATTAGCTATCATCCCACTGAATCATCTCAACCACTTGTATATGAAAAGGTACTACAGCTATGGCCTAGCCAATTTTTAATTTAACTCTAAATGGAGCATGGAAGATTCTTCTCTTGAGCCCGCACCCTATACCATGGTTGCAATTTACTGCACTATTCTTGTGATAGTTTTTAATAAAAAGTTCCCATTGATTCTTGCCAGAAAAATACAAAAGATGGCATGGATTCATCTTGCATATAGGACTTTAGGGTTTTTTTTTTTTTTTTTTTTGGTTGCTTCAATCATTTCTTAGAAACTTGAGAGTTGAGAGATGGCATCCACTTTTTCTGTTTTTCTTTTTCTTTTTTTTTTTTCAAGAATAGGAGAGGGTTTTAGGCCTCCATCTAATTTATTGAGAAAATAAATTTTATAATAATATAGGTGGGACTCAAATCCAGATTTTTGGTAATAATTTCTAGCAACTTTGTTAACTTAACTAGCTGATACACACTGTTATACTCGAAAAAACTGCTGCTAGTTTTGTTTCTCTTATTTAAACATCTAGTTGCGGCCTCATAGTATAAATTTGCCCGAGTTTCAGGACAGGCCTTCATGCCTCCTTTAGAAAACTTTTAAAAAAGGAAAGTGCTGCTTCGAATCCTAAGTCTTATCACTATAGATCATGCTGCCCTACTTCTTAAGGGCATGGCCCAATAGCTCTGGGCCATCGGAGAACAGCCATATCCTCGAGGATATTCTTGCCTGGATTTACCCTAACATGTCGGACTCACTGGATGTGCCTTTCCAGATTCAGGTGTTCTATAAATTGGGTGCATGAATCTAATCGTCAAAAAGACTCATATCAGCCTTCGCATAGAGCCGACCAAACAAATTGTTCTGCTTATCTAGATGCTATGCTCATTCTTCTTCAGTTTCCCAAAAATAATTAGGATGTTCCACAGAAATTCCTCATGCCGTTCACCACATACCTTTGGTTTCATTTTTCGTGTCAGCCTCAATTAATGTGCAATCTATTAGCAATCATTTTTAAACCTTATTATGATTTATAATGACACTCATTATAACATTATGGCAGCTATTTTCTCGAAAAAATAAAAATTACAATAATCGCACCGACCATCTTAGCCCTTCGATCATGCTTAGTGTTATAATAGCTCATTGTAACACCAGTAATGATCGTTGCTTGTTATTTGCATCGTTTCCTTAATAATAAAATAATATTTCCAAAATTCAATTTTTTCCTCCAAAAATGTTTGCAATGGTTGAAAAGAAAAATCTCTAGTAAAATGTAAAATGGACAATAACTTATCACATCATGTGTGATAGGAAATAGACATGGAAGGTTAAGATTTAGAAGTTTTTAAAAGGGTCGAAGATTCGACGATAGGAAATACACTAGAGTTGGTAAGTTCAACATTAGCTCAACCTAGCATGGGCCTTGCTAAAGAGCAAATAAGTCTAGGTAAGCATGGTCAAGCCTTCTCATGTAGGTAATTGAAATTGGTCCATCAGTCTTGATGGCCCTTGGACATGTCTGCATCCATCCATACCTTGGTCAACTTAAGGCAAACTTTCGCTGAACAATGTCATGCACGAGCCGTCAGGGTGTCTTGCAATAGCCATTGGAGATGGCAGATTAGGTGCCTGAATACGAATTGCATTGAATTCGTTCAACACCTTTATTAGACCAACAAAAGACATGCAATTAAGATGACAAAGTACCCAAATCTACCAATGTTGACGATTTCGCAATTTTCTTTTGTTTAGTTATAGATAGTCCCATCACATCAATAATGTCGATTCCTATTTGCAAGAGAATTCTTTAGATCATGCTCTACAGCAATACAAGCCAAATAGAGATATACTTCACAAGTTTAGAAGAAAAGCTTGCATGTGTGACAAGCCTAATCCATCCTTCCAGTGCTAACTACAAAGATTTCGACATTAAGCTAATTCGAAATATCTCGACTTAAATCAAGCTCCGGCCATACCCCTAGACAAAATATTTTAGCCCAGATTTTCTACATTAAGATTTGTTGCAAAAGAATGTTGGACTAGTATTGGCCCTGGCCAGACCCAATCCTGATTTTGACATTTACCGTCGAGCTGTGACAGGATTTCATTGACCTAAATTCCTTCCTAACCTAACACGTCTCTAAACCCTGGACGTGGCCCAAAGTCTTGAAAGTTTAAGCATAGGCCCATGGGCCTAGAATGTGAGCCCAATCTTAGATATTTTCGGTCAATCCTTTAGGATGTTTTGACTAGCCTGTCCAAGTTAAAATCCCTAATTAAAGAACCCCAATTTAAAAAGGTGAGGATATAGTCACTAGTAAGTCTTTATGGATTTAAATTAGAAAAGCCACATAAATGCACTTATACACTGAAGTGTGATTTCAAATTTAAAGGTGTTTACGTGAGCGACCTCAACACGTGCCATGAATGACACCAATCCTAAAGTTGTGTTTAACCCTCTAGCTTTTGGCCTTGACCACAGAAGTACAACAATTGTTGAGTTATATCATGGACAATGTAAGTAAGTTTCTCGGACTTACGCTCATATATAGATTAAATAGCCTCAAACGAGCAACATCAGAAGCGTAGAAGAGCATCGATACCGTTGTAAATCCATAAACTCAAATAACATCAATCTTTTGATTGTCGAATATGAAATATTTCATCGAACTGCTATGCTAGTGTTATCAGATTAATTTCAAAAGTCCGTAAGAAATTGGATTTCTGTGGTAGGAAATATCTGACGCAATAGAAGCCCAAAAAGCTCGGCCGTAGGTTCCAATAACCTTGCGCATTTTGGGTGATGCTACTAAGGGTGATAAAATAGCGATGGTTCCGTTTTTGTTGGTGACAGGTGGGTCAGTGCAGGCATGACGCTATGATTTCAATGCATCAATTGTTTCATATGCGTGAAGGCAATACGTCTTGTCAATTGTTGATGAAGTGATTGTTGAAGTGATGGTCAAGCCTTCTCTCTCTCTCTCTCTCTCTCTCTATATATATATATATATATATAAATAAAGGAGAGATGATTGTCTCAGCTTACTAGAACCACTGCACAAGAACTATTTCCTAGAGGAGTCCTATGGTGGTTGCAATGCTCTAGTCCTTAACTATCAACAGCTACAGATTCACTTTGAGGTTATGAAGTCTGTCCACATACTTAATGAAGCAAAATGAGTGATTGTTAGATTGGAAACCATACTTACTAGCTTTGAACCAATGAGTCTCGGTAAATCATGTATCTAATGGGTTAGACCGTATTTTTTGGCCTTGGATATACCGAGCTCTCACATGAAGTATATATAACCATGTCAATGTCAACTAGGGTTGAAACCGAATTGGATACTAGTATATTTATTTTTATATTTATTTTATTTGACGAATACAAATACATATATAGATATTAGTCGGATGCAAAATTTTATATCTATATTTATTTTAAATAGATATGGATATAAATTGGATACTGAAAATATGGATATCAATATGGATACAAATCTATAATTAAATTTATGACCATAAAATCAAAGAAATTATTAAGTGGAAGGTAAATTAAGTTAATAGCATGTTGATATGGTCATTTATTCTTCTTAAAAATTTATAATTATTATATAAAATTAAGTGAAATTATAAATAGAATTCGATATTCGAATATGGATTACATAATTATATGTCCATATTTATATTCATTTTTTTTAACAAATATAGATACACATATGGATAGTAATCGAATGCTCAAATTTATATTTATATTTGAATAGATTCAAATATGCAAATGAACCTGAACGAACCTACTTTCACACCTAATATCAACCTTGCACCCTTCTAACCCTCATCTTTTTCTCCCTCTCCCTCTCCCTCTCTCTCACACACAATGAAATCATTTTCTGATTAACAAAAAATATTTGTCACCTGCTCAAAGCTAAAAAACAATTTTTTTTATTTCTACAAAAATGATTAACTTATTTCGGGTACAAAGTTAATCATCAACTTCAGTGGTAATAGTAGTTGAAACAAGAGGTTTTTAAGGGGACTATTTTATTTAATTATTTATTATCCTACATAATTATTTATTCCGTTTTATATTTTGTGGATGACTTGTATGGTTGTTAGTTGATAAATCATTTATTGTCACTTGAGAAAAATACTTTGTTCTACTTCTGAGCATGAAAAATCTTTGATGATGACCAAGAGAAAGAAAAGTCGATACTTGTTACGTGGAGATAATAATTGCTGTGCAAGTACAATCCCAGGAACGCATAGCCGATACTTGACTTCCTTAATTTTACCAACAACCGCGTAAGAAAAATTCCAACGCCAAAATCAACTCGGGTTACCTAACTAACGACTCACCACAAAACCCGAACCGGCCAAACCCGTTTCAACAGCAAACAAAAAGGGCGGCCCGAGAATTATAATTCCGATCCAGCCTGATCCGAGCCGAATTTAGTTGGTCCAAATCTGCAACCCCCACAAATTGGTTCGGACCAGTTTTTTGAACCGGACCAGACCCGACATAACTACCAAGAGTCAATATTTTATAGCACCGAAAAGATCAATTCAAAGGTCGGTTTTCCCTCTGGAGGTGACCAAACCAGCACTTTATTGCGTACCTAATTTTACCTGTAAAAGATTCCAGCATTTAATTTAATAGTTTATTATTAGTAGGAGCAAGAGAAAAAAAAGACTACGACCAAACTATTCTCGTTCAAGGCCTTTTAAGATATGGTGTCACGTTTATTGGCCTTGTAGTCGTATCAATCAACAGAGATTTCAGAGAAACCTAGGACGGTCAATGAACCAAGAGGCTGCTTGGTTCGGCTTTTTTCTTGGAGCCCAATCTTTGGTTTGATCAATATTCAGCTGAAAGAATCGATCTTCTCTCACCTCTTCGACTATTGGATCATAAATTTTACATATCTCAAAATACTTCAATTTTTTTGTTCCAACTCTTGTGCAATCAAACAGTTGACATCATAAAAGAAGATGATTTATTCTTTCCGTGAGAGATACAGCCTAAACCTACAATTAGATGGTGGTTTTTGTTTTATGAGAGGAGGTCTGATAATGATTCTCGATCTATCAAAAGAATTGCTACATCTATATACCTGGCATGTGTATAAATCTGTAGCGGCTAAATGTTACAATGAAATGGACATAATCAAATTTATCTGCATCAATTAGCAAATAGCATGTAGCTGAATTTGCTGCAAGTTTACCGGATATTTCTAATAATGCTTTTAGCTGTAGAAAAATAGCTTGGCTAGAAACTTTTACAGGTCACCAAGACAGTATTATGGACCATTTCAAAGTCACAAATGGAACCTTTTCTTTTATGAGAAAAGATCTAAATAATTTAGATATTAATACTTTATCATGTCATACTGGGCATTAAGAGTCGCTGCAATGGCTCAGCAATGTAACAGTGAAATTATAAATGTAAAATGTTTACACTGATCACTAGAAGTCATGTAACGATTTTTTAAATGCCAAATATGGCCATAATGCACAATTATTTGCACTTATTAAAGTGTATTCAGACTATGATAGTTCCACAACCACCATTTGAAACAACGGCCAATCCCAGGAGTCCTACGAGTAGTTTATGTATTTGTTTACATTATAAAAAAAGGTGTGTAGGCAATATAAAGGGATGAAACGAGGGGTAGCCCTAAACTTTGATGAAGGCAAGCTTTGGATGGAAGTCTTTGGCACAGCTACTGGGTTAATTACTTCAAATCCATCTAGACTGGCATCTTAATTTTCCTAATTCATCGTCCGAAAAGATCGGTTGAATTAATCATCCTGCTTTACTCCAAGCAAGTCTACATGGTCTTGGAAGTCTAGTCCAATTTTAAGTTGTTTAACAGATCTCACGTTATGCTCGTCCAAAAGAAAACATGGTTTGATGCTTGAGACAAGTGAAATGCACATGATCAGGAAAATGTCAGGGGAACGGACAACGGTGTTGAAAACATAGTGAAGAAACGAGAAAGTATCCTCATGTAGTTTTCAGCATGCTTGTTGACAAAACTGACGAAGACCTATTAGTTTTATTAATGTGTCCATAATATATATGCCGGGCTTACAAGAGATGAGCCCAAAACCTATAAAATTCTAGGGAGCATGGGAAAAAAAATGTTTTATTATTACGTAGGTCTCTAGAAGACGAGCCAGCATTTGATTCAAGATTCCAAGCAGGGATTTTCTAAATATGAATTTGGTTTTGAAGTGCTTTCTTTTTCTAACCTATTTTTCGAGAAAAAGCTACTTGAAGAACACATTCCACAAGAGAGAATGCATGCAAGTTGGTGTGATGGAAAGGATATTTGAAAAATAAAAAAAAATCTCTTGGTCTACCATGGGAAGAGCTTAAGCTGGTCGTAAGTCAGGACTTGGAAAAAGTAAGAAGTGAGAACCTCAAAGCATCCAGAACCAAAGGGAGACCCAATTGAGCCGCTCCACCGACGGGCTGACGAGCCGTTGGTCAACCGGGTCAGACGTCAAAACTATCCTATCCCAAGTTTGTCTTTCCTCATATAATTTAAGAAACCCGAAAGCCTTTTACCGTTTCCCCCCCGCGGTTTACACATTCAAACTTTCAACGGTCAACATTCAAATCAAAAGCCAAACCTTCACACCCCCCCTTCCTCTTTGAACCATTCCCTCCTTAGTCCTTATCTCCCCATTCTTTAGACAAAACTTATGTATATAGGTTCCCACTTCCCTTCCTCTCGTTCCAATCACAATTCTAAAACCTCAAAGCCCAAGTTGAATCTCTCTCTTCTCTCTCTCTCTCTCTCTCTGTGTGTGTGTGTGTGTTTCGATTGCCTGCAGCTTTATTGTTCCATCAGAAGATTTTGTTCATGGCTTCGACATGGCGGACACGGAAGGCTGACCAAAAGACTAATCTAGCTAAGAGGAGGAGCCCGAACATTGCGGAGGTGTCGATCCCGACCCACTTCCGCTGCCCGATTTCTCTCGAGCTCATGAAGGACCCGGTGACGGTGTCGACGGGGATCACCTACGACCGCCAGAGCATCGAGACATGGCTCGACATGGGGAACACGACGTGCCCCGTTACGAATCAGGACCTCGAGGTCGAGGACCTCATACCAAACCATTCGATACGGAGGATGATACAGGATTGGTGCGTCGCAAACCATTCCTATGGGATTGAAAGGATACCCACACCGAAGATCCCTGTGACCCCAGCCCAAGCCTCGGAGATCCTATCAGGGATCGCTGCGGCCAGCCGGAGAGGGGAGACGACGAAGTGCCGTGAATTGGCGGTGAAAGTCAAAGCCTTTGCCAAGGAGAGCGAGAGGAACCGGAGGTGCTTCATGTCTCATGGTGCGGGTCGCGCCTTGGCTGCCTCATTCAGCGCTTTTGCTGCCGGTCCCTTGGAGAATTCAAAGACTGGAGTTCTGGAAGATA
Source organism: Phoenix dactylifera (assembly GCF_009389715.1). Lineage (NCBI taxonomy): Eukaryota > Viridiplantae > Streptophyta > Magnoliopsida > Arecales > Arecaceae > Phoenix > Phoenix dactylifera. The sequence continues at coordinate 2,401,033 of NC_052397.1, read as the reverse complement.
TCTTATCAGCATTGGTATTCATGCACCCGCTAGACGAGGAGACTGCTTGGCACATCGGGTCACCGGAGTCTCTTGATTCCATCGTGTTGATCTTGAAATGCGGGGACTTGGCCGGAAGGCTTGGTGCAGTCTTGGTGGTGAAGGAGCTTGTTTCAGCCAACGGAGAGTGGGTGGAGGTCATGGCCAACACTAAGGGGCTGATTGAAGCCTTGGTCAAGCTCATCAAAGAGCCCATCTTTCCCCAGGCCACAAAGGCCTCCCTGGTGGCCACCTACTACATGGTTAACTCCGACGTCGAGAGGATGGCATCGAGGTTCGTGGACTTGGGTCTGGTCCCCGTGCTCCTAGAGATCCTCGTCGACTCCGAGAAGAGCATGTGTGAGAAGGCATTGGCCGTGCTCAGTGGGCTCTTGAGCTGCGAGGAGGGTAGGGAGAAGGCCTACGAGCATGCCCTCACGATGCCGGTGTTGGTTAAGAAGATGTTTCGGGTCTCGGACATGGCGACCGAGTTCGTGGTCTCAGCCCTTTGGAAGCTCTGCAAGAACTACAACGAGGAAGAAGCGGAGGAGGGTGGAAGGAGAGGTGAGTCTCTGGTGGAGGCTCTGCAAGTAGGAGCCTTTCAGAAGCTCTTACTTCTCTTGCAGGTAGGATGCAGTGGCTCAGCCAAGGAGAAGGCCACTGATCTCCTCAAATTATTGAATGGTTATCGGGGGAGGGCTGAGTGCATTGATACCATGGATTTTAAGGGGCTGAAGAGGCCCTTTTGAATGATGGTCTGATGATTCAGAGGGAGTATGTGAGATATTAAGAGGGATTCAGTTTTGGTTGTTGTGTGATAGAGTCCTATGTACAAAATATAAAGAATTAAAAAATGATTCGTTCTCTGTTTATCTTTTTGCAGTTTGGCTGCTTGCTTATTGTTGTTATGCTTCCTATGTTATAATTAAATTCTATGTATTGTCATGGTTAACCTTTTCCTTGCACTTCAGATCTTAAGGGGATGAGATCCAAACACCATGCATTCATTCTATTCTTCGTTTCCATGTCTGTTCTCAATTTAAGGAACATGGAATTGGACTTGGATAGTTCAAAGGATTAGTTCCTGAGTAATTCGTTGGTCTCTTCTAGCATAGGCGTTCGCGGCTGAGACTATCAACCCTGCTATGGCCAATTGGCCACATTGTGGAGAATTGGAGAAAATGGGCATAGAGAGTCATAAATATGCATTTATTTTATTTTTGTTTCAACGTTTATTCTCAATTTAAGAAATATGAAATTGGACTTGGATAGTTTAGAGGATAAGTTTCACATGTAATATGTTTGGTCTATCAACCTGATATGGCCACTTGGCAACATTGTAGATAAGGATCGGAGAATATGGGTATAGAGTCATGAATATGCATTTATATTAATTTTGTTTCTCTCTCAATTTAAGGTATATGAAATTGGATTTGGATGGTCTTAAGAAATTGCTCACAAGTATTATGTTGTCTCCTTTAGCATAGATGTTCCAAAATATGGGTACAGAGGATCATAAAAAATTGCTAGATTGAAATGAATATGAGCGTGGGATTAGTATATATGCAGGTTATCATCATCCAACTTTTAATATTTCACCAACTGCACTAGTTGGCATCCACACGATCACCGGTAAATTCTTTAACTTGTAAACAGTGACATATCCATAAAGTGGTCCTCCAAATCAACCAATTTTTTGACTCTTCGGGTGCAATATAACAAGTTATTTGTGAGAAGTCATACATCCATGACTTTCACTTATTTGTCTCCTCCTCATGAAATGGACAAAAATTATATGGGGCGGGCACTGGAGAAGAAAGTATAGGGTGGGCTTCCTATTTTACGATATTTCCCCTATTAACGAAATCGTCACTTTCTTAATTGGCAAAAAAGGAAAAAAAAACTTATGTGCGGCATCTTCTTTCTTTCTCATTAAACCTCTCCATCCATTCTCTTTCTCGTCATGCTATCTCTCATGTCCATAAGGTCTTCCCTCTCCTTTCCAAGTCCATTTCTTCTCCTCCAAATATCTCTCTTTTTTAGAATTTTTGCACCTAAGAGTTTATGAAATCTAAGAAATAGTATGTATATAATTTCTTATGTTAGGTAAAGTTAAGAATATGTATACAATGTACTGGTACTGATAAATACCATATTTTAGAAATTATGTATTGATTTACCTAAAGGTATGGATTGACTTGCTAAATGACTAATTTGTTTGATGTGTGTCATCCAATCTTATAGTGTATATTGGTGAAAAATATGTTCTAAAAACTATATATTGATTTACTTAGCGGTGTGTACTAAATTATTACGAGATGTGCATCCAAAAAGCTTGCAGTATGTATCAGAAAAATGGTGAGTGTGTATCACCTAACCACGTAGTGTGAAAATGATGTTTTAGAAATTATGTATCAATTTATTTGGAAGTATGTATGAGGTTGCTAGATGAATAATTTGCTAAGTATGTATCATCCGATAGTGTATTGTATGCTGGTGAACACCATATTTTAAAAACTATGTATTGATTTATATATATTGGCTTATTAAATGACTAATTTATTTTGTGTGTATCATCTAGCCATGTAATACGTATCCATAAAAAATATATTCCGGAAATGAAGAAGAAAAAGGATGCCGTGTGTGATTTTCTTTTCTTTTTTAGTTTTTATTTTTAATCACAGGACTAACAACTCTGTTAGTAGGAGGAATTTCTGACTTTTGGATTTTTTTTTTTTTTAAGATGAGCACTAAAACAAACGTGACAAAATAGACAATCCGTCCCATATTTTCTTCTCTAATGCCCAAACCATATGATTTTTGTTCTCATGGAATACTAGTGAAATTACTCATCTACTTATATCTCCATTATTGCTTTTGCATGCAATATTCCTTGAAACTGTTTTTCTAGCCATTGTATTTGAACAGCCAACCTTAATTTCTTTGGGCAAGACTCGGTAGATATAGCACTTTTTCTCCCTTTTCACATGTAATTTCTCTATCACCCAAATTGCGTGCTGGGAAGTGTGAAACTTAGAGTCGGTACAAGCTAGAAACAACAATTCATGTACCTTGGAAATGGTTGCCAACTTGGATTCCCCTCCTTCTCTGGGCTTCAGACCTCGAGCCGAGACTTGGTGCGGTACGGTGGGGACGGAAGAGAACGCCCGGTCGCTTTTCCACGCCAACTATCAGTTCCCTAATCTCCCATCGAACTTGGGTCACTACTGTACGAACATCGTCTCACGCGGCTTTTCCTTCTATTCATATATGTTTTCTCGATAACTTCAATTCTATTCATATTTAATTTCAGATTCTATTCTGTTCATACTGATAGAAATTGACCCAACCTTATTGTTCTCAAAGGGCGATGGCCCACGAGAGCTTTCTAATTTTACGTCATGTAGGTTACCCTTCAAATCCATTAACCAAGTGTCTAAACCCATCACCGGAGAGCTCAGTCACCGGGTAATCTTAGCAGTTCTGGAATATATTAGCTTTAAGCTAAATCAGTATTTGTTTGCACTTTTCATCTTATTAATTTGTGATTCCATAAGTTCCTTAGGGCATGTTCATCTTCCCTTGTATGAATCTACCGCTGGATGGCTGCTTTGAGATCTGAATAGATGGATAAATGAAGAAGTTCGGAGTGCTTTAAGATCTGTTGGAGGATGTGATCCAACGGTTGACATCATGAAAAATGATCAATCATTCTTTCACATGAAAGATGGGAACCCAAATCCTAATATAAGGAGGTTGCGCAAGGTTAATTTGCCCATAAGTGATTGAAAGGAACACAAAATAGGATATTCATATATCACCTCAAATAGCAGGTATGGTACAAGCACACATGCACACACATACATGCACACATACTTATGCATATATATGCATGCCCATGTAAAGAGAGAGATCACAAATGACAAATACATGCTGGAACCCTAGAAGGATAACCGTACCACCAATGCATTAGAATGCAGCAGTAGAAATGGTAGCAAAATTATGGATTATATGACAGGTAGATTCAGCCACCTTTTATTCAACCACAACCTAGCATGCAACCTAGTCTGTATAAATTTCCTGCACCATCATATATCCTTGTAAGTATAACTTATTACATATTTACTCTTCAAAAATCATTATGTACATATATCTCCAAAAATATCTCTCCCACAAGTTTTTTTGACTAACAATATTAAAACCTTTATTTTAAGAGTGAAACGATACCATTACCTTTCTCATTAATATCCTTAAGAATTTTAATATTTAACTTATATTACATAGAGCTATATTTATGTATTATTGTTTCAAGAATATCAATGTAAAATGATAATAAAATCATTTTTATACCTGAAAAAGTTATTTATTAACACTGCTAGGTCAAAAAATAATGGGATGTGTATCCTTGCAAATATTGGAAGATTTGAAAAGATATATGTAAATAAAATTTTCTAAAGGATAAATATGTGACAAGCGGTATATATGCAAAAAATACACTAGATTTTAATGATTGAGATTAACTTCATTTAAAGAAAGTGTTGCTAATTAGATTAATTTCTGTTCAAAAATAACTGAATTGCACTCAACTTTGGAAGTGAGGCTAGAACTGAGAATAAACCAACTTGAGTTAGCATAAGCTCTAGACCATATGTCCAACCAAATTATACTTGTACCATGGAAGGGTTAGTTATTTCTTCATTCCACCCCATGATTTGTTTGTTTGGGCAAAATTCAGTGTACAATAACTCATGATTCACTGAAATTAAAAAAAAAGGCCCAATTATAACTCCTGCCCGCCTCCAACTATCACCAATAAAAGAATTGATTGAGACTTTTCTTTAAGCAAACAAACATGATTAACAATGCAAGAGTGGCCAAGGATTGGCTTCTAGCTGCTTATGATTTGATGAACTAATGTTTTGGAAGTTCAGCATCATATCATCAGTAATATGCCATCACTTGGCAACAAAGCAATGTGCTCAACGAGATAATGTGAAAGGTAAGCACAATTAAGGTGCGTTCCTGTTAAAAGCCCCTGCAATTAGAATTTTTGAGGTCTCATTGGCATAGGACCCCTACCTGCTATTATCCATCACATCAGAATGGATAACATCAAACACATACCGCAGCTATACCATTCTCCCGGAATAAGTTTAGAAGACTCCAAGCGTAGAATTGGTGTCATCTATGTTAACCGGGTCCAGGATATGACGAAGCAAGATTAGCTCTTCAAATTTCAAATTATGCTGTTGAATATTGACCAATTTTGTATAACAAGTTTAGGAAGCAATGCACACAGTCAGGGATAGGGTCTCTTTTCTAAGAAGGATTAACGACATCAACTTCAGAAAATAGCAAGTGTACACATCTTCATTAGCTCTTACTATCAGGAAAATTCATTTAAATGATGCTCAGATCTTCTGACTGATGAAGTGGGTTGAAATCTACCGTATCTATGATTGTTAAGAGAATCTCATAATGAGAGCCCTGCCCGTTTCACCTGTGTAACAAAATAGAAAAGGATACAATAATCAGTACATTGCCTCCTCAAAAAACGCCAAGCAATAATACTGAACCAAAAACAAAGCCTGCAACAATTCAATTTTAGCATGAGAATTAGCAATATTATCTAGACATTATTTGTTCCAGAAACAAAAGGCACAAAATGTCTAGTCTAGAACTGGAAATAGGTCAAGGAAAGGAAGTTCATATAAATTTACGTCCTTCTGTAGAAAACTATATATCTTTAACATGCCAGAAAATAATTATGAAGTTCGTTTGTGGTAAAAGAAATCACAAATCAAGAAAATTTAGTTCACATGAATACAAATTCTCGATTCACATGTTTTTCTGTAGAAAAATATATGTTTAAGATTCCAGGAAAGAATTTATGAAATTCGTAAATTGTATGAGCAGTCACATGTTTGGAATTCAGAAACAATTTGGCTTGGTCAAAGCTAAATTACAGGTAAAAATGACGAGCATTTACAGAAAACTAAAAAAAAAAACAAGGTGTTTAGAAATTCCACAGAACCAAAATAATGATGAACCTAGCAATAATACCTGCAGAGGCTAAGACATCAATAGCTGCCATTTCACCAGTAACAGAAATTATTAACATCATTAACCTATAATCCATGAGTATTTCAGTGTCATAAATAATTAGTGAACCTTGGCAGAGAACCAAACATCTGTAGACTACATAATCTGTGAAAAGAAAATCCTAAATAATACATTCATTTTGGTATAGCTTTGAACCATTCAGCCACTGGAAAGTTCATTAATAATTTGAAACAATCTCAATTCGATGGAATATATACTCAATAACTCAAGGCTCAACTCCCCAAAAGGCGGGCAGATGGACTAAACAACAAGAGAAGATTTTCTTGCACATAATTCATCTATCTATGCTCCATTTGGTGCAAGAATATTCACTTGTTAGCATTAATCCAAACATAACTAGGACAGCTAGCCGTGCCTAAAGTAGGATATATAGGTAAAAACAACAAGAGTAGGATATTATAGACAACATTATATTCCAAAGTCAAATCACTACCATTTCTCAAAATTGTTCTGCACTATACAATTATGAACGGAGCCTTCAGAAAAGAGAAGAGAAATTTGGAATAATTAAATCCACAAGTCCTCAGGCTCCATCCAAAGCAAGGTCACTTATTTGGTAAAATTTGATCTTCATTATCCAGTAGATTATCGAAGTAAAAAGCCACATCACTTTATATCCCGACACCTCCCTGTCCTCACCCCTTGATTGTGTTCCCAACACAACATCCTAGCTCCCCACCCCAAGGAAAAGAAAAAGGAAACCAAAAACGGAAAAAAAAAGAAAAGAAAAGGCACACATATTAACACCTTGTTCTGCCAGCCTCTCTTCACCTCCCTCTGTAATCTACCATCTGCTTATTAATCCACCCTAAGAATTCCACCAACTTTGCCCCTCTACACACCTCACCTCCAACCTCCTGCCTCTTCACCTACCCATCCCATTCAACCCGTCATGAGAAACAACCATTGCAGCTAAAGTTTATGATAATTTTTAACCCACCAAAATCACATTTGATGGAGATGGAGTCGAGGGAATGAGGATAGCTCCAGAACTAAAAGAACCAAAAATCACTGTTAATAAAGTGAGATGATAAAAGAAGTTGAAGAATAAAGATTGCAGGAGTGGGAGAGACAGATGACTCCAAAAACCCAAACATGCTTACCTTCACAAACCTTACTGAACACAAACCCCAAAATAGTGTGCCTGGTTCCAACCCTCTACCTAACATTTCAAAAGTCTTGAATCTTTGTCAAAATAAAACCAATTCCACCTCCAAAAATAACCCCAAAAAACAACAAAAAATACAAGAAAATTAATAAAAATCTAACAGATGGTTTAGTAGATAAATTATTGGGATTGTATGAAATTTTGGTGAGTAATATATAACCTTCCCATTCAATTGTAATAAACTATCAATATAAACATTAATACAAGCATGATCTTGTTGACTACGAGAGAAGAGCCAAATGTTGGTATTTTATGATAAGTTAGAAATGCTTTTTTATAATCTTTACAATATGTAAATAATTCTCAAATAGGCTAAGATCGAATAAGTCCTCGAGATCTAAAGTTTGTCAGTCTGTAAAGATTACTACAGACTGAAGGCTGGAGCTAGAGAAGGTAGAATCACACTTCAAATAGGACTTCTATATGATCTCATTAGTATGAGGTTATCAAGTCCTAATTCTTCAAGAAGGTCTACCCATAGAATAAGTTGAAATAGATACACAATGATTTAAGTTCAAACTACTTTTGATGACAACAAAAACCGCCTACGTAAAGCGATAATCTTCATATTGTGAAGTCCTCCAATTGCATGTGAAATTTCTTTTCTATGAAGTTTCAGCTTGGAATATTCAAAGTAGAGACAAATAGATATACAGCCTCATAAGACAACTTGGACTGAATAGAATAACATCCAGATATCAGAGACATTTAACAGAACAACAGAATAGACAAAATATATACCTGCACACAAGCATATAAGTACATGTGTATATAACAGAAGTAATAACCATCATTAATTATGTGTAAACCTGAGAGAAAAATGAATTCCAAGATATATATGACGAAATATGCTTCCAAAAAAAAAAAGATACTAATTGAAGGTACATCCGTATAAAAAAAAAAGATGCTATTCTTCCCATTTTCAGAGTACGATTTAAGCAGCATATTTGAATCGCTGCTTGGATCATATCTGCACACAATTGCCAGGACTAGGAGTACTGAAATATGCCACTTAGAAATAAGTAACTTGATTAATTATCTTGCAAGTATGCCACTATCAACAAATTGCCAACATTATTGTTAACATGATACTCACAATTCGGAAACCACTCCATTTAGAAGTTGGCCATGTAAAGGATCATGACTAATGCAAACAATCAAACAACCAGAAACAGTACTAGTATTGATGATCAATATGCAGGGGTCTGCACAGGTCTGGTCAGGTTGGTTTGGAGCCAAACCCGAATTAGAACTGATTTAAACCGGCTTCCCAAAACCGAAACCGAAATGACCATCTATAGATACCGCTTGAAACCAACCTGAAAAATTCAGTTCGGTTTATCGGATTGATATTCTATTTTATATATAAAAGAAAATATAAAAAAATTAAAAAATGATATATATATATATATATATATATATTTGTATATATACACATGGGTCAGGTTGAATCGGATCAGTTTGAATTGGTTTTCTAAAAACTTAAACCAAAACCGAACCGAACTTTTTTTGGTTCTAGACATTCTCAAACTGAAATCAAACCGAATTTAAGAACCTGATATAAACCGAACCGAAAAGATCGGTTCAGATTGGATTTGCAGTTTGGCTGGTTTTTTGCACACCCCTATCAATATGCCTTGCATGAAACTCACCAAAGTATCTTGTTAAGAAATAAATGACTTCCACATTGAAGAATAGTTCATCTAGAATAAATGCACTAATGTTAAGCATATGATACACCTGTATCCTAAGCTTATCCAACGAGCTCACAAAAGCCCAAATACACAATAATACTCAAAAAGAATGCAGTTACCTCAAGATAGATTGACGGTTATTGATCTGGATTATAAAAGCTACTGCTCTTTGAGACGCTTCTCAACTTCTTCCAATTCCTTTATCTCCTTATGGTATTTGCAAACACGGTAGATACACCTGTTCGCTCAAATAAAAAAAAACTGCTCTTGAGAAAAAACAAGCACAAAGTTTGCATGCCTAATAGAGAAAGGTGACATGATCCAGTACCAATAAAGAAGACATGCTGAGACACACAGAATAACATTCCTTTGAGCTTTGAAGATCTGCACAGCAGTTTGGCATCATATTAGTTGTATAATACCCCACAACTTCAAAAAGTTGAAAACTATTGCCTCTACCAAGATGTGTACACTGTTTGTTCAATTAAAGAAGTCCCCATCCAAAAAATTTTAAGTTTTATCATTTCTTTTGATGTTATTCACTCTTTACAAGGAGATACCTCCTCCACAAAAATAAGGGCTTTCAAAATCCCTTCACCTCCTCCACAAAAATAAGGGTTTTCAAATCCCTTCTCAAGCTTGCATCAGGGTATTTTAAGTTTCTTACATGTCCCAGACCATGATGAACCTTGACACAAAACCCAAATATTAAAGCACTAACCCATACTGTAGCATATTATATAACATATTGACAAAGTTAGCAAATGATCTGGTGGTACATATCATGATTCGCAGCATATTAATATGGTGTGCAACAACAAGAGCCAATTCACTTATGGTGCTGGTGTATTTTTTGCTTACATTGTTAAGTAATTTTTTATCATTATTTGTATTGCTCATGCATCTAAGACTCTCCTAACCACAAGTTACTGTATTTAAGTAATAATAGTCTCTTACAGGTTTTTAGCCTAAAATGGATTCAATACACACATCTTCACCATGGCTTAGGTTGTAAGAATTAGAAAACATATGTTATTTGACATGCTAAGAACAATATAAGAACTATCAAACTCTAGCCGGTCATGTATTCAGCCTTGCTATTTATGAGGGTAGTGGGTAATTAGAAAAACAGAATGGTAGATCAGAACAGTTTAGATCAAAACATGGTCAATCTTTTATAATCACATGAACCTAGCCAACAGACAAGGCTATAAGCAGTCTATACCTAAGTTTCTAACGTCCTCTCATTGTATTTGGTTCCAAACTTAATGCATAAGCACCGTAGCTGAGCATATGATTACCTAAATCATAAACCGCTCTTTGCTAATAGTTTTTATCAAGGGATAAATCCAATGTCATAAGACACCTGTCCAAAACCTTTATTAAAATTCGAACTTCCTCCAATACCAACTTATTATTTCCTTTTCCCCTTCAAACCATTTCCACAAATCCGAACACCTCCCCACGCTAGGGCTGCACAGATCTTAGTTTCAAAGCACATATAGCTTTGCACTTTCTAAAGAATTAACTTATGGCTAATATTCAAGAAAATAAACATGAAAACTGTAAGTTCTAATAAAACAGTATAATGTTTCTTCACGAGACGAGGACAAAATTCAAAGCTCAACTGGAATTTTAATATGAACAAAGTAAAAGTAATGAGCTTTCAATGGACAAGGAAATTAAATTTGGTGCTAAAAATAACTATTATAATGTGATTGGTAATACCTAAACATTATGACAAAGGAACCTAAAACTAAATGGTTCTGGTAAAGCCTTATTTGAGACAAAAAGTCTTGCAATAAAAATCCAACCGAAATCAGGCCCACTCCCCATACTTGTTAGTGGTCGTCGCATATCCGACAACATTCTCATCGCCCAGGAGTTTGTGCATAATTTACAGAGAGCCCCTTGTAGACGAAGCCTCATGGTCGTCAAGCTGGACATGGAGAGAGCTTATGATCAGATGAGCTGACATTTCCTTGCCTACTCCTTGGAGAGTTTCGGGTTTGTTGAGGATTGGATCCGGTGGGCTATAGGATGTGTTCGATCCCCTTCCTTCGCCATCCTGATGAATGGTATGCCCACCCCCTGTTTCGTCTCCACTGTTAGCCTCCGGCAAGGTTGTCCCCTTTCCACCTATTTGTTCATTATCTGTGATGATGCCCTGTTCAGAGCTCTTCGGGCTGCATCCTTGTCTCGAGCCATGGAGGCCTATAGGCCTTCCCCGATAGCTGAGCAGATTTTCCACCTCCTCTTTGCGGATGACTGTATGCTTCTTGCTCGAGCCACGAGATAGTACCATGAGGATCGAGGATATTTTGGAGAACTACAGTGCTACCTCTGGTCAATGTGTCAACCTTGCAAAGTCAGCTGCCTACTTCAGCCCGAAAACCAAGCCTACACTCAAAGGCAGTGTTAGGGAGATGTTGAGAGTTGGAGAACAAGTTGGCTGCTGTAGATATCTGGGAGTACCAATTACAGGGAGGCATCTTCGGAGGGAAGATTGTGACGAGGTTGAGCAGAGCATTTGCAGGAGACTGGAGGGGTGGCAGGCGAGTGCCCTCTCCATGATGTGCAGAGCAACGCTGGTGAAATCGTTCCTCAACTCTGTTTCGGTGTATCTTTTGGCCAACACTCTTATGCCCAAGATGATGCTGCAAAGACTGGAGAGGATGTTTAGGGACTTCATCTAGGGTATGCGGGATGGAAGAAGAGGTGTTCATCTTATGGCTTGGGAGATTCTAAGTCAACCTCAAAGTAGTGAAGGCTTGGGCATCTGCTTTTTGCTGATGAGGAGATAGGCATTGGCGGCTAGACATGTGGCCCGGTACCTACTTGAGCCCAAGGAATTATGGAGTGCCCTGATGAGAGCTATATATAGCAACCAGACCAGAGTATCAGACTTTCAGACCAACAGGCACTGCTCCATCTGGCATGACATGTGCTCTCGTGCCTCGAAGGTACTAGCTCACATTAGATGGGTGATCGACGACAGTCAATCAATTAATGTTCGGGAGGATATCTGGATTTCGGACCTGCGTTTGCGACTATAACCCACTATGGTCAACGCGGACAGCGTGGGTCTTAGGGTGTGTGACCATTTGAGACCGGGGGAAAGGAGTTGGGATGTAGCTACGGTTCAACGACTTTGGGGAGCAGTTGACGGAGAGGATCCTAGCTATGCTGGTTCTAAGGTTAGGTAGACCGGACAGAAGCATATGGGGCTCAACCTGCCAATCCAAGGTGAGGGGTGATGAACCAGGAAGTTGTACAGAGTCACTGCGCCGCGATCGACCGATGGAAGATGGTCCTCGAAGCTCCAAATCCACCCACGGATCACATTGTTTCTCTAGAAGGTGGAGTGGGGCAGGTTGCTGACTAAGGGGGTGCTTTGCAGAAGAGGGGTGACTCTCTCCCCTAATTGTGATAGATGCTCGGAGGTCGAGGAATTAGTGGAGCATGTTCTCTTTGGATGCCCAAGGGCTGCAATAATGTGGCGCCTAACAGGGACGAACTACAGTTTTCTACACTCTCCATCCCCAGCAACAGCTTTCTTTGTTACTTGAAGGAATCTATGAAGAGACCTATCAACTCAGCTAGTGGTGTTAGATGCGCCTACATTACTTATCATGTCTGGTTAAGCCGGAACACCAGAGTTTTTAAGAATAGGTGCCAGAGCCCAAGGTATGTAGTTTACAGGGCGCTCATCCATGCAGCAGTGCATGACCAGGCTAAGTCCGTCAATGGAACTGGGACAGTGAGAAATATTTAAGGCTCCCATTCAGCTCTGATGGTGCCTCGGGCGATATTAACCGCCTGCGAGCCTCCACCACCGAACCTTCTCGAGGTGACCTTCGACGGTAGTGTATTGAAGGATGAAAGAAGAGACGGAGCCAAGTTTGTTATCAGGAGTGTTGATTCCAACTCGAAGAAGATTCCACAAATGTCATCCGATGGATCTAGGGTCATACCAGGGCTGTCATCGAACAACCTCTACTATGCAATATCCATGGTCTTCTGCAGGGTTGTCTGGTAATTCAGGTCACTCGTGTTCCAGGAGGCGAATAGAGCGGCCGATTGGCTAGCATCCTTCGTCGCCTGGTGGTCGCCTGGGTTGTATGATGCTACCCGTGTTATCCAAAAAAAAACCAGGCCCACTAGACATCTATCTTGAGACGGATAAACGGACGGGAAAAAAAAACAAATCTACCTAGATCACAAGGAAAATCCACGCTGCTAGAAAGTTTCCAAAAATCAGCAGCACAATCGTTATTTTTTCACACCGAAAGAAGGAAATATTAACAAAAAAAATGTTTTGCCACAATCCGACCCTACAAAGAGGACATCCGACGTTTAGATTGACCAAAATTCCTTAATAAAGGCACAAATTTTATCTAGGTATGTGCACCGTTTCCCAATTTGAAATGCTAACTGAACAGCCAAAGGGCAACCAATCGCCGTTCTTGAGAAAACCCATCTCATTATTAATTAATTAATAAAATCAAGTCAAGCATCGAGCGAGGGGCTTACAGATTTCTCGTATCGGATCCTCTCATCCGTGGTGCAGACATCGCCGGCGCAGATCAGTCGATGCTCGTTTTTCCAGTGAAGATCTACAAACGCAGAAGGGAACAGAGATCACATCAAGCTATCGCCCTATCGGAAAGAGATAATTGACGACTTGGGAACAGATAGAGAGCGGGAAAGGACCCAAGAGCTGGAAGCCGGCGAAGGGGAGGACGCCGGTGAGGGGCTGGAGGAGGAGGGAGGCGAGGGCGACGATCCGAGACTTGATGAGCCTCGGGGACGGGAGGGTCACCAGCACCGCCACCGCCGCCTCTGCCGCCACCACCCACGACAGGATCATCCACTGCAGCGCCATTCTTTTTCCACCGAGTAATTCCAATTCACCCTCCCTCTCTCTCTCTCTCTCTCTCTCGGAGCTTCGAAGACGTCGATGAAAGAAGCAAGAAAAGAAAAGGGCGAAGGGTGTCATTCATGAAAGCTAACGGTGAGATTACCGCTTCCGCTCGGACGTGCGAGAATGCATACAAATTTCTATGCGGACTAATGATCTGCTGTTCTCTTAAACTCCTTGTCGTTCAAGGTCAGTCTAACAGTATAAGGAACTCCACCAAAATCGAAAGAATTGAAATCCATGTTCGGTATTTTATAGTCCCCAATTTCTTTTTTCTTTTTTCCAAATGGCCGCAGATGAGACAATTAAGATGGTTCGATCTTTATCTACTCAAAACTCTTTATATGCTCCTCATTGGGGCAGGGCACAAACCCAATAGCTCAACCCAGTCATTAAAAATTAATCAGGTAAAGAGCCAATTTTGCATTTTTTTTTTTTTTTTTTTTTGGTACAAGTAGGGTACAGACTAAAATTAATCAGGTAAAAAGCCAATTTAGCTTTATTTCATGTGAATCATATGCAAGCTTGCTCCTGCACCTCAAAAATTTCCTCTCTAGAGATGTGAATCAAGGCCATTTATATGTCCATTCACAAGAATTGTAAATATCAAAGTTCCAGAGCTCACTTGGCTATTCCTACAGAGTACAGACTTGGAATGAAAATCCTATATAATTCGCGGCCACATATCAACTAAACTCTATCCAGCCCAAATTTTAGGAAGAAAAAACAAATACCTCAATATATTTTTTTTTCTTCCTGCAACCCAAAAGCTTGAATCTAGACTAGATTTGGATGGATTCTTAGAAAATAAAAGCTAGATAGGCTAATATATTAAATTCCTAAAGAATTTTTAATCTGATCCCACAAGAATATCCAAACAGCCCCCCTAATGTGATATACAATAAAAACCAGACAATTGACTGCAACTTATGTCTTGCATCTCTAGCAAAGTTGCCTGAGAATGCACCTTGTTTTGGACACGGAGATCAACTGAACATTCAGTCCATACTGGAATTCCTCCAATTGGTTAACTACCAAGTAATCAATACATTGATAAACAGCAGTAAAAATATCGCATTTTCCTGCTATGAACCTGTACGTACTGTTGTTTAACATCCATGCTCATGAAAATCAAAGAGACCCCGATGTCTAATGCTTTAGTCTTTGTAGGATCATCACATTGCTGCACAGACAATACACAGCTGACCAGGAAACAAGCGAGGTTTTAGTAATTAAAAAGCAAATGGAGTTCAAGAAAACAAATTTACAACAGAAAAATACCCAGTTCCCCACAATTAATCATTCTGAATGCTTACAGATTTTGCTTTGAAAGAGTCAGCAGGAAGAATACAACCACAACTCCAGGTACCCATTTGACACATTGAAGGATGACAAATGCCAAGTTCAGAGTTGTGACTGATAGGTACTGGGACAATAAACGTGTTACATTATGCAAGGAAACCAAGTTATAATCACATAAGGTCCAACTGGGTTTCCTTCTGTATTTCAAATCTCTATCACATAGATGTGCACGCCTGCCACAAGGATTTGCAATGTCCCATTTTTCTAGTTCAATCTGCATGTTCCAATGCACAGAGCTTTACAGAGCCATGCACACACAGAATGTCAAGATCTGCTACACCAGAACCGGATACCTCAGTTAGAGACACTCCAGGCTTATCCAGTATCCATGATCAATAAAGACCAGTGCAACAGACCAACTTTTCCTACCGAAACTGATATCATGCATCTGCATCAGACACATCAGTCTGAATACTACTACCCCAAATTGTAGTAGAAACCTAAGTGACAGACGCCCTTCCCTGCCCTAGCCAGTCATAGTTGCAGTTGATATAGGTGCTCAATAACTCTGGCCGACTAACAAGAAATCTCTTGCAATACTCTTCATGCTGATGTCTACTTGCGATGCTTTCTCTTGGCATCAGTCCTTCGCTTGTCTTCCTCCCATTCTCTGTCATGTAACCTGAAGTTTGGCAGGTCAAGGGCATTCAATCCAGAATAATATATGTGCACATACAGATAAAATGAAGTTGCACAGATAGATTTTCAAAGTCGCAAAAATATATGGAAAAGATAGAAATTGATCCAACTGAAATGTAAATATCATATGGCAGTCAACTGCTTTGTCAATCCAAGAATTTGTTTTCTTTTTTGCATGTTAACCCAATATTTGCCAGGTCTGTCTAAATTACTCAAAGATCAATTGAGTTTTTGTCCTAGCTTCCCAACTTTAACCAGGGTCTATTAACCCGAAATTCAATCAACCGAACTTGTTTAAGAGTCATGTTCAAGCAATGAAGCAGTATGATCTCTTTATAGAAGTCACATACAACACATGAAATTCATGAAGTTTCAGTTTTTTTTTAAATCTAAAAAAGGATTACAGGTTATGGCTAGAATGGTAGTCAAGGAAAACCATATTCACAACTGCAATCAGACTGCGATTATTATGCTGCATTGAGAAAGAAATATGCAATGGAAGGCATATGCTGCTGTTGTATATAGTGTATTAGTGTATATGATGGATATCACACTCACGTTGGCAAATCTCATTCTCCAATTTCCATCAAAGGGAAATCTCAAAAGATAACTGTACTTCCACTTGGAACAAATTTATAAGCATTATCAAATAAGAGCACGAAAGAAAATGGTGGAGAAAGTTGATGAGTGGATTAAAGATCAAGTGAGTTCAAAAATATCGTCACTCAGATCTCTGTATAACACTAAAAAGGAGTGAATCCTGGCTCTGCCCCGGTAACTAAAATAGGTGTACATGGTGATAACATAATCTTTCATTATGAACAGATGAAAAGTTACCACATATTATTCTATAACTTAAAACATTTTCTGCAAAATCATGCAAAATATTCAAATGCGTCTCTAAATCGATAGAGATTCGATCACCTGACAACACGAGGCTGACACACTAAAGAGGGTGGTGCAAAATTAGAGTCTGTAAAAGATCAAAATAATAATTCAGTAATCAAGGATACTGATCAGTCTCCCGACGATTGATCTTGCTTGCAGCTTCCTTGCCATGCACTCTTGGAACTTCATCCACATAAACGGCTCGATGCTGCACCATACTCCCTTTCCTGTCTCCCCTTTCTCTTGAATCAATTGACTGAGACATCCCCAATGCAAGCGGTGGGGGAGGTGGTGGAATGACTGGTGAATACTCCCCACCAGCTTCAGAAGAGGATGTATGCTCTCTTTTAAGTTTTCGCCGCTTGGAGGCAGCAGTGGAGTCCACATCGTCCTTCAGAATGTTCCCTTTATCTCGGTCCCTTTCTTCTGCCTACAGAAGTATTAAAAAAAATGTAAATATACCCCTGGATAGAGAAACTGCTCTTTTCCCCTGCGCTACATGTAGAGAAACAATTAGTATACAAATTAAATGACTTCATTGCATGCTGGCTCATAACTTTAGGATATGATTCCTTGCAACAACCTAGACCCATACAACTTTCAACTTTGTTCCTAGGAAGGCAAGATGGAGAAATCAAGATTCAGGATTATATTCCCTCAATGAACTGGACTGGACTTTGTCCAATGTTTTCCTCCAAAAAAAAAAAAAAAAAATAGGGCTATGGAGTTGGTAGGAGGCAGAAAAGAAATATAAGTTAGGAGCAAAAATAATGAGCATTGGTGACTGACTGGCTCACAAATGAAAACATACTTACAGAGACTAGACACAACAACAAAAAGGATCACAATAAAGCACTTGCATGTCTATAATCCTTAAGGCTATATTTGTTTGAGAACTAAATCAGAGAATAGACATGCAGGGCTGAATCTTCTTTTGTATTATTTGGCAAGAGAAAAGAAGAATGTAGAGAGCCAAAATTTTGTCTAAGAGGCTCAAATTTCTCCTCAAATATGTAATAATAATGAGAAAACAACAAAACTCACATGAACCAGGATAAGTCATCCTTACCCTAATAACTTACTCCACAATTTTTTGGTTCAACCAAACACAAGAAGATTCTACATTTACTTTTATCTTCTTCCAGTGCTTTACTTTCCTTCTATTTCACTTTCTTGGCAACCAAACTAACCCTAAATTCCAACTCCTTGAGCAACATCATACTTAATGAGGCTCCATCAAGGAAGGTATAAAAAAACAAGCAAGTCCTTTAAGTTACAACCATAAAATCAACATTATCACTTTCAAAGAATGAACCTCTAACACAACACGACAGCCTTTGTGGTTTTCTAGGATAGATGTGTTCATGTACACCTAATCGATGACACTTAAGATTTATTTCACGCAGTCTCAACATCCCAACTTGGAGACAAATTAACCGTCACAATGCCAGAATTCTGAAATTTTGTGGGGTTAGCATTGTCACAATTTTAAAGGAGAAGACTATCTTTCCGTGCACCACCCATGAGCAATAAATCTTCAAATTACACTATTAATAGAAATTATCTAGTAACCCTCTAGAAAACTGGGCAGGATTAGAGCCTGTTTGGTATTGCTGTTGTTTTTGAGTTTTCTGTTTCCCTACAAATAAGTGAAAAACCGCAGGCTATTGATGTTGGAGATTAGCATTTGCATGGAAATTCTGCCACTCCTTGCTTTCATTTTCACCTTTTCTCGAAAGCTATAGACCTTTGCTGCCAAAATCTGCAAAGCTTTTACAAACTACTCAAAAAACAAAAGGATTTTATCATACATATTTGTTCAGTCAAGATCAATTTTCTTCTTAGATCTGTGAACAAAAAAAAAGAAAATAAAAGCAATACCCAATGAGACCCTATGTTTCCATCCAAGGTCTGCCGAACCAGTACCAGAATCCATACCGGTCGGCGCCCGGTACGAATCGGTATCGGACCGAACCGGTAGGGTAGTGGCAGGTGGTCATACGCAACCCGGTTCGAAACGGGGTTGACTCGGTGCGAAGCGGCCGGTTTCAGGCAGTGAAAGACCAATTTTGGCCGGTAGGGGTCGGAACCGAATATAAATGACGAACCGACCCGGTTTCGCATCGAGTCAGTTCGGTACTGTCTAAATCGGGCGGTTCAGCCCGGTTCAGCAAACCTTTCCATCATTTTCTAAAAATTCCAGTCTACTATTCACTTTAATGATTTGATTTTAAGAAAATATGGAATGGCATTAGTTCTGCATAAAATTGCACTTAAAAAAAGTTCATTAAAAGTAAATACAATTCCATCAGAATACATCAAGTTCAAGGTTCAATCGGACTCCATCCCTCAAAGAAAAAGATAAATAGAGTTGCACACAGCCATCGAAGAATTATCTGTATTTCATTCTTGGATCCTCATTTATCTATAGAATATGCATTAATCCAATAATTAGATTTGGATGTTATGGCTTTGACAATTTTATGTTAGAAAAAGATTGAATGAATTGTGTAACTTTTATTTAAAATGAAAATAGAAATGTATCATTCTTTTAGATCTCAGATACAATATTGATCAATCTAATCCTCTTATAGCTCATTAAACAATTAGAGTTTTAAGGCATTTACTTCCATGCTAAAACTTTAGGGCCTGTTTGGCATCATTTCTGGTTTTGAGTTTTTGTTTCTCTACAAATTAGTGTAATCCCATGTGAGATTGACATGGAAGAGTGCACTCGCCTGGAACGTACACTATTCCTTCCATCTATTCTCGCTCATTTTTGAAGCATTTCACTTTCAAAGACTCCGAGCATTTCCACTTAAACAATCTGAAAAAAGCAACAGCCATACAGGTTGCCCGATCTAGTACATTTTTCTTCTTGGGTTCTTGAAAACAAAAATTAAAAACAAGAGCAATGCCAAACAGGCCCTTAGCATAAAATAGCTGGAATCTTTTTACCAATATGCCACACCCGCTTTGGAATATCTCCAAAATCTTGCCACCCCCACAGCCACTTTTTAGACAGTTACTAGATTTAAAATTACTTGAAGGCATCACTTCCCACACCTGCATCTGCAGCTCCTGATTTAACTAACCAAGTTAGGATCTACTCCCAAAAATTATCAAATCCTTCAAGAAACCGAGTTTTCAAAATCTAAAGATGAAAGAAAACCAGAATATAAATTTAAAAAGTAATAATAACCTTGTTACCATGAAAATTAACCATTGCCCTTATCTGCTCATTTGTTTCAAGAAAATTTACATTATAATCCATTTTTGAGCTAGAAATGATCTTCCTATGACTCTAAATCTGTCATACATAAAAGGAAAATGCTCATTTCTACTTCACTCCTCTTACATAACACCAAAAATACCACATATCCTCATTGAAGATCCCAAAGAGATAATGATAAGTGTCCACTTATGACTCTAAAATATTACTCTTACAAGAAATTCATAATAGTAAGTATGAGCATATCAAGTCACTATTCTACGACTAAAGAAGGCAGTCCGCAGCCTAAGGCCAAAGATGAACCACATCTATCACACAAACTTGTAATATTAGAACATAATAAAACATAATATCCTATATATGTAATCATTGTCTACAGAATAATTACATTTAAAATTAGTTCACAAACCACCTTTCTTCAACTTCAGTTTTTCTCGTCAGATATTTAGTGAATTCACATTACAGTTTATATTACTTGACTGGCAATGAGATGTAACATGTACCTTTACTAGCCAAATCCATGATGGTGAGTCCTGTCTATGTCATCCAGAAAGCAATAAATCAACGAAAGAACAAGCATCTGATCATATATATTATTTTTTTATATTGAAAAGTAAAGATAAGTTCTCAAGGTTTCAAAAACTTCCACAACTCGTATGGGCATAACTTTACAATATCAGGAACTTGACAGAATGATTAGAAAATATTTTTGTGTTTAAAATCCTCTATATGGATGGAGACAATTAGAAAATATCTAAACATAATTGCAATGACTGAGGTGACAAATGATACCAAGGACAATTTCTCAAAATAAGCCACAAATGGTCAAATATGTTGGACAAGACATGTTGGTCACTAACATCCATATGCCTATGTTGGCAGGTACCTGCCTTGATTGGTGTTGTATGAATAGTAACCTGCACTCAAAAACTTCTCTTAACTTTCGGATACATCTCCGATCATGGGGTTGTCCCTGTTTGTTTCCCTTAAATAGAAATTTTGGTTGGAATATCCAAATTCATCCGTTTCATAAAAATCAGTGAGAAATGTAAACATGTCACTAATCTAAGGCCAATAATAGGCGTCCATCATGCTATTTTATTCTCTTTCTGACTCGTACTTTGTAGAGAATTGTTTCAGAGAAATCTTTGATCATGTATAAATTATTGGTTGCATCGGTAGACCGGTATAGAATGATTGACTACAAAAATAAATCACAAACCAAGTAGGATCAACACTATATAGGACAAACTGCAATTGTCACTGGTCATATGTTCATGTTCACAATAAAAACTCGAATTGAAGTCATAAAATGACACAAGTTTGCACACCATGTCAAGAGACATGAGACATAATATCAAATATATTCTGATAACATGAATCCAGAAAATCAACTACAATGACTGCTATACAGGCAATTGTTTAGGTATAACGGGCATAATAAAGAACAATGATACAAAAATAACTTCGAATGAATAGAGTCGTAGATGTACCTTATTTGACACCACATCTCGTTCCTCCCGCTTTCTTTCTCGAAAATCATCATCTCTTCTACGTTTTGCATCATCCTGCGATGCTAAAATATTCTCCTCTGAGCGCCTCCGTTCTTTTTCATCATGCTTAGGAGACAGCCTCTGTATGTGCCTAGCATTATTGACCCTTCTTTCAGGCTCTTCATCTCTTCGGCTACCACCAACAGATTGGGGAACAAAACTTGGAGGCAGTGGAGGTGGCGGCGGCAAACCTTGTCCATGAAAGCGCTCATCAGGATGCACCTTATCTACAGGAACTTCATTGTGTCGTGGTTTATTCCTGTCATCTTTGCTTCTGTCATCTCTAGATTTATCAACTGACCTATCTATATTCCTATCTCCTCTCTCCTGCACTCTTTCAACAGAATGTTCTCTTCCATGTCTTTCAATTGACCTATCTCTTGATTTCTCAAGAATGTCCTCACCACGGCTCTTTTCAGGCCGATCCAATTTTTCCCTGCGGTCCTTGTCATATCTTTCAATAGTTTTTTCTTTCAATTTATCAGAAAGCTTATCCATAGGCCTGCTTAGATTTTCTTCTTCAAATGTAGGCCTGTCATGATCTGAAAAGTGAGATTTATCCACTGATCTGGGGTCAAAAGTTCTTTCTTTATCAGATATTCGAAATTCCATAGCCTCACCATCCTTTCCTTCAGCGTCTCCTCTCCTGCGTTTATTCAATTTATCTTGTTCTTCTGTTGGAGCAGTTCTCTTTTGCTGTTTAGGGAAAGTGTCACAAGCTTCTGTATTGTCATCCAAGGGTTTGATAGTTCCGCTGTCCATCTTTGATAAACTAGCATGCATATCATTCATTTTGGAGGAGGAAACTGCTACTTTTCCTGAGGCTGAAATTAAGTTACCATTGGAGGTAGAGGAAGAATTAATAGCAATACCAACTTGCCTACTCTCTGATTGATGAGCTGAAAGATCCCTGTCAGCAGTGGCAGAAGATTGTTGATTGGCAGTTCTGCTGATTGATTTTCCAGATTTAGCATCTTCTTTGACTGCCTCCTGTCTTGGTAGCCTACCAAGAGAACTCAGCGCTGCACGTTTTTGCTGGGGTCTTGTCTGTCAAGAGCAAAACCATGGTGAAGTGACACTAAAGCCTGATGTTATGCATGTACAGCAAACAACATAGCAATGCTCTAATAGAATAAAAGTAGATGATCGGATGTCAGTCATCTCACAATTTCTGTAAATTATCTCAGCAAAATACATTTTCAATTAACTAATATCTAGAAGTTCGAACACAGTCAAATTAGCCAAATTAACATAATCCTTGAAGTAAGAAGAGCATATCAAAATCTATCTAATTAACCAACAGTACATACATAAATCAGAAAAAGATTAAAAAAACAAATATTTGGATTTGTCAACCTCCTTTTAGCTACTTTTGTTATGGTCAACTGCCTGGGCAGGCCAATTGATGGACCTTATAAGGCCTAGCAATAATGTCAGTGATTATTTAGAGTTTAGACTTCTGGGTTGCCTGTGCAGTCAGAAGATGCCTAGGTTACACATTTACCAAGAAGCTGAACCAGTTATTCATACAACCCAGATGCATATAGATATATCCACAGTCATGCATGCTTAGGCACAAAGTCAGCACGAAATGGAATGTGGTTTCTTTAGGGTCTAAACAAGGAGAAAGACTTGCATATCAATGACAGAATGATGCTGAAGTGAAGTGAGATATGTTGGATTCAACTACCAAATGAAAGAGAAGTTTAAAGGAAAAAACCACTATTTTCATTTTTGCATAAACAGGTCACCTATACTTTCAGCATAAACAGATCATTTTAGACTTTAAAGGACACATCATACCCCCCCCCCCCCCTCTCTGACTACTGCTATAAGTATTTCTGCACATGCATCAACAAGTAATTTGCATTCATTCACCACCAATATTGTACGAATTTATTAGCTAGATGCCTGTATTCATTTGAGGGTAGGAATAGTCCAATACAAACTTCAAACTGGAAAATCAAACCTACTAAAGAAATCAAGCAACCCTGGAAAGTCTTTCACTTGATGCCCTGCTTCGGGCTATAGTAAGTTAAAATGGCCAAGGAAG
The DNA here is from genome assembly GCF_009389715.1 of Phoenix dactylifera. NCBI lineage: Eukaryota > Viridiplantae > Streptophyta > Magnoliopsida > Arecales > Arecaceae > Phoenix > Phoenix dactylifera. The sequence continues at coordinate 2,377,382 of NC_052397.1, read as the reverse complement.
CAACCCAAGAAAGTCTTTCACATGACACCCTGCTCTAGGCGCTCGTAAGTTAAATAGCCAAGGAAGCAAATGAAAATAAAGTAGTTTTTTTTCTAAAGATCCCCCACCATATTAAAAAAAAGCATTTTTTAGAAAAATAACAAGTGATTCTAGAACATCTTTCACTCTGACCCTTAAAACCAAGCTCCAGGCTCTAGTAAGTTCAATGACCAAGGAAGCTCAGCAATCTCTACATTCCAACTAAAACTACTAGTTATTTCATTATCTCTATTAGGTTTAATGTTAGTATAAATTCCACAAACTAGAATGTACCTTGCAAGTTGAAAGTGCACTTAATTGTTAGGGAGTATCTATACACTCATGGTCACTTGACATTGACGCAAGTTGAAATGCTAGTACTCAAAATAATTATAGAATCAGAAAGGGATGATTGAATTCTATGTCAATTGCCTGGCCAATTGCCTGGCTGCACAGGGAATAACATATGCTCAAAGCTAGCCCCCACTACATTGCCTGTGCTGTATAACAGAAAAGATGAAACAACATCCAGGAAACCTCCCAGGAAAAGGGACTATTGGTCAACAAATCGTCAATGATCTCGATGCTTAAAGAATTAAGGAACCATAACCAATGTAAGGAATATATCTTGTCAATGATGAACTATCAAAGCAAATAAAAGAACATTGATTACACGTTGAAGATAAACCCAGTCTCCTACAAGTACATGACCATTTAGAAGATGAAGAAAATATTATTAATAGGCAGAATAAGAAACCTGATCGAGTATTTGCCAAGAAATATCCAAACCTATACCTGCTTATCCCCCACATAGAAAGAAAGGGAGGAAACTCTGACTCATGTAAAGGGCGCTAAAACATGGGGCACAGTGTAACATGGAACCCTATGTTGAAAGACAAATCGGAAAAACTATTCTAAATAACAAGGGGCCAAAAAAAGGGATACGGTGTGCCACTTATTTCCTCATCCAACATGCCACTAACAAAGGCAGGGTCAAAATAGGAAATTTAACATGGGAAAATCACCAACTCAAAGCATTGCACGGACCCCATGTTAATCACACTGATCCCTCCCAGTACATTCTATGGAAACAAAGTGGAGAAATGAGTGGAGTACCAAAGCATTATTCAAACACTAGCTAGCACCTCCCTACTCCCCACAACATGTTTCTCCAAACTTCACTTTAGAACCACCTCTAATAGAATAGAGGGCATCATTAAAAAAAAAGAGTACCTCATGCATCTTACCAACACCTTGATCCTAGAAACATAATAAGACCTTCAGATCCCTGTTCCTATGTCACCCTATTTAAAATATGCCATACTAATTATCACCTTCAGCCATGGATAATTTTGTTCACTTGTTTTCTGATCATCATCAAGATACCCAAACAAGACCTTGTTAAAATGTAATATTCTTACATCAAAAAACATGTGCTACACTAGAGGCAGAAGTGCAAAGAAAGCATCTAATACTTTTTTCCAAAATTATCTACTCATGGTTAATCATAAACAATCTGTTGAATTTTTCCCCGAGACTCAAAATTGTGTTTTGCCACTTCATATTTGCCCACCAAGCACCACCAAACAGTCTTGATGCAGGACAAGCATTAAGAACCCCTAGACCATGGCAAAAACATAGAACACATCCACTCAAAAACCACACACTCAGTCAACAAATCCTAGCTAGAGAGGAAATAAAAAAAGAGTATAAGTTAAAAATCTTTCCATATAATTAAAGTGAAGCTACCCAGCTTGGTTCTTTCTAATGCAAGCTTATGAAAATGTAACTATAGAAAATCTCTAAAATTATATTAAAAACAGGTTAAATTTTTTAGTTACAACCAGATATCGCAGCATAAAGTTTCCAAACTTCAGGAGACACTACAAGAAACAGATTCATATACAACCATCTAAAGAACAGTGACTAGACAATTCTTTAGTTGACAAGGTAGCTATGTAGTCAGAAAAAAGTACTATAAAATAAATTTGAGTAAATTATAAAACCCCTCTTAAGATTAGGGGTAAATTACACTTACACCCATTAGTTTGAAAAACCTATACTTACCCCTCTGAGTTTTATTTTTATCCAATACTTCAACCAATAACTTAACATAACGTTACTCAAGTTGTTAGCCTTAAATGGGACCCAAATACTGCATCAGAAAAAAATTCACAAACAATGAAAATAATCTTAAGCGACATAATAGCCATCCAAGGACATAAGAAAATATGTGCATCCCCCTCCCCGCCCAAGGGCAATTTCAACTTTCCCCATGAGGTAAATTGTTTCACAAACGCCTTTAATTTAATTGGGTATAAGTGTAGGTTTTACAAACTATTGGTTGTAGTATTGTAATTTACTCGATAAATTTTTATCCTCAGATCGAACATTGAAATTAGATACCTCAGAATCCACAGCACCCTTCGAAGCAACTTTTGTCATTGTTTCCTCTGGTGAAACTTTTGCAAGTTCATCTGGATTTTTCCCAATCCCAGAAGGCTTAGGCGGTAAAGAATAAGAGTGTGCTTGACTATCAGGCCCATTTGTGGAAGAGCCACTCCTTGGTTTCTGTTGCGCTGAATCAGATTTCAAAAGCATGCCACTTTCCGATCGATCTAACCTGCCGTCTGTAGATTTTGCACGTGCCATCTGGTCTTTAGCTGTATTCAAAGGATCTGCTACCTGATTCCCTGTAGTGGCATTCCTCATCCCCACCTCATTCTGAGAAATACTGAGAGCAGAACCATTTAATGCATTGCCCTGGTTACCAGCAAGTGATTTTGCAGGTGATGCTGCAGGCTTTAGATCAATATGACCCATACCAAATTCTTCTTCAGAAACCCATGAGCTCTGCAGGTATTAGGCAGAGAACATTGTGAGATTAAAAAGTGTTAAAACCTTGCAGCAATCTGCAATTAAGGGTTCAGATAAAATATTATACATGTCATGACAAGGTAAATTGATTTTTTCAGCTCGAAACTAACCTTGCGAGCAGCCAAAGCGGCAGCTACACCAGTAGCCAAGACTTTCAAGTCTTCTCTCTCATCCCCTTTAATTTTAGCTACCTACAAAAAGAAAAAGAAAATAACATAATATAACCTACAAAAGCTTACAGCATGAATGGGTTACAAAGATAGTAGATTTCCTTTACCCGCTTTTCAAGATTAATTCCACTCTTTCGAGTAACAGGGAAAACACTAGATATTTTTGTCAACACAATCAGAGCATTTCGTATTTCCATATATTCAGTAGATTCCAAGCACTGTACAAGTAATCTGGTTATTCTTCCACTCCATTTCCAGTGTACCTATAGAAAACATATGAAGATCAATGAAAATTTAAAATGTCAAAACCAAAGTTCAGTTGATACGCTACTTATGTAACAGGCATGCTAAGACCAGATTTCAGATTTTTGACAAGTTTAGGGTGAATGCAACTAACATTTTCAAAATAAGCAAAAGACCATATTGCCTTCTAGGCAAGAAAAAGGGCATGATTCGTACTTACTACAGCCACATGTGATTATGTTTGTCTCGTGTCATGGTACATACCATCCTATATCTCGACTTGTTTCATATCATTAACTATTGTTCAGTTAAACTACACTTAATTTACTAAGGCTTCATATACAATATCTAATTCTAAGTCCATATATGAAGATCTCTCACATGTCAGTGGTGAAGTCCTCCATCACAATGCCACTAGGACTAAAAAATCTTGGATGCATGGGAAGCGAGTGTTGGATGCAAGATAGTATATACACCCCAAGATCAACTAGATGGCTCTATGTGTAGGTTGAACACAAAAGTAGAGGCTCGAAGTCAGGCACAAGCTTACAGGATGGACATTTACCATCATCACAACTAACACAAACTGGCTGCTTTGTCAATTAGACCTGAAGATGCTTTCCTGCATGGAGATTATACACAAGAAGCCTCTCAAGCAGTCGCTATGATTTGTTGTTCAACAGGAGAAGGAAAGGGCAATCTATTTAAATATGACAATTAATGTTTCAAAGTAATGATGCAGCTATTTTCCAAACGACATGGAACTCATAGAAAAACTGTAAATTTTACACTATATATCTTCTTCATAGATAATATCAACTGTCTTGACAAGCAAACTATGAAAAATGTTCATGTCTTTGCAGTTTACGGTATTGTTACACTTGGTGCATCGCTTTTATTCAAACTTCGCATCTGGATTAGTGGATTGTTGAACATCATCCCACACATATTTCCAACTCCTTAAATCATAATATATCAAACACTAGACCCTAGAAAAGAATTATTTAACCAAAAAATATGAGAAACTCTATAAGAGGGAGTAGTACTTCCAGCTACCAAATAGTGAACAATATAAGCTGAAATTGCCAATGTAGATATTCTAACAGAAACTACATAAGCAGTCTTCTTGAAAGTAATTGTATAACAGTCATCGAGGCAAGAAGGGCATACTCTAATAAACTGGCTATAAGTTACTCGCTGACTGTTCGGATATCTGTAATAGACAGCAAACCCTGGCATGTTTCCACATTCACGTTCATATATGGTCTCATCACTCTGTACAAGGAAACAAAAACCTCAGAACCTCTAAAACAAATGAGTAAATGACTGCTCAAGTGATATCTGCTCAAGTATATTTCTAATATTATCTCCAAGCAAACAGCAGATAACTGTAGCACAATCAATATCTCTCATAATACCTTCCAATGGTAAGCCATCTTTAGTGTCTCATATAAAAACCTTCCAAGTCTGCCTGCTTCGAATTCAGTGCAGCAACAAATCATTGGCTGTAGGGTTTTACAGATAAGAACATCGATATGGTTGACCGTGTTAAAAAATGGTGTGCCAAGTGAATGTAGTGTATGCACAAACATAGCGCAATACACAGCATCCTGCATGCTGAAGATGCAGCGTGGGAAGATACACCGTTGAAGAAACTCCATGTTTATTTTTAGAGTATCTGGGCAGGAACTCAGCCACTTATCCTTCTCACGACTGAGCCTTTGATGCACAGATGCAACAAGCTGTTCATGCTTCTGAAATTCATTAATCAATCTATCAAGTAGCTCTTGGATCCTTTCCTTATCTTTTTTGCGCTTAGTGATAGCTATACTGGAGTTGTCAGAAAGTTCTTCTAAGCCTTTAATAGCAGCATGCTGCTTGGCGATCTCTGATTCATAACGGTGTCTAGGAACATAAAGATCGTAGAGTGTAAGCCCCCAAAATGTAGCATACAGATCAGGAGAGAGACTATTCCAAGCTTTTGGAGGCAGCATTGACCAGACTGTGTCAAGAAGGTCTGACCACCTGTATAATAAGAAAATAAAGATGAGAAGATGGCAATCTGATTATTTCACACACAACAGGAGCAAACATCAAACAGACTATAGCCAGTCAGTCAACAAAAGAAATGGAGGAGAAAGACCACGGAGACGAGAAATTGACATTCGTGTGGCTATGCTCTGTAACAGGAAAAGATGCAATATATGTGGTAGGAAATTTGATGGGAAACAGGGTAAGAAAATAAAGATATTAAATTTGAAACATAGTAAAGCTTACTTGACAGGCTTCCAGGGTGAACCAAGATCCAGAACAACTTCACTAGATAAATTTGTGGGTTCTGCTTCGTTATTTACACTTTGAATATTTGACACTTCAGTTATATCAAGAGGCCAGCATATTTCAGCTCCACTTAAGCCTTTGAAAAGCCTCATCACAGGGCGATATACCAGAAATGCCACCTGCATTACAGTTAGATGTAATTAAAATATAGGTGCATAAAACAGATTCATGACATTATGAACAGGATGAAATTATTCCATCTGTGACATACAAATGTTTTTGCTTCACAAATTCAATAATACAAGCCAGCTATAAAAAAAGGCTATGTTAGTCAAAGGTTATGTTAGTCAAAGTTGTGGCAAGATTACTAGTGGAACGGATGAAGCCCTTGCTGCCCGGTATTATCTGCCAGGAGCAAGGAGCTTTTGTGGGAGGTAGGAGCATTTCCGATAATGTCATATTGGCCCACAAAATGATGTGGGATCTTCAGCGGGCCCCAAAGCGGCGAAGCCTGATGGCTGTCAAGCTGGACTTAGAACAAGCTTATGACAGAATCAGATGGAGCTTCCTTTGGCGAGCCTTGGAGAGTCTCGGTTTTCACGAGACCTGGATTCGTTGGGTGATAGGGTGCGTTCGAGGACCGAAGTTTTCCATCCTGGTCAACGGCACTCTCTCCCCCTTATTCAAGTCCACTACGGGGCTTCGGCAAGGATGCCCTTTATCCCCATACTTGTTTATCATTTGCTCTGATGTTTTGTCTTAGGCACTACAGGCTGCGTGCGCTGCTGGAGAGCTGGAAGCTTATGTCCCAGCTCCAGGAGCCCAGCCGATATCTCACTTACTCTTTGTCGATGACTGTCTCCTCTTGATGAGGGCGTAGGTAGCGGATGCTCGGGCCCTCAGGAGGGTGTTGGCCGGCTATTGTACTATGTCGGGGCGGGGAATGAATGACCAGAATTCTACCATCTCCTTCAACCCTAGTACGGTGTCTGGGGTTCGACAAGGGATCCAGAGGATTCTGGGGATGCCAGAGCAGGACGGAACCTGAACCTACCTGGGTGTACCGATCTTGAATAGGAGACTGCGGGTATCTAAGTGCATCGGGCTAGTGCAACAGGTCCAAAGTAGGTTGGAGGGATGGCGAGCAGCATCTTTATCTATAATGGGTAGATTGACGCTGATCAGATCTATACTTGGCTCCATGCCCATCTATCTTATGGTGAACACGGTGGTGCCAAGGACAATGCTACTAAAGGTTGAGCAGCTACTTCGGAGCTTCCTATGAGGCTCACATGGAGATGGTCGGGAGGTGCACTTGGGGGTATGAAAAAGCATATGCCGCCCATTTAGTGAGGGTAGCTTAGAGGTTCTGTCACTCCGAGAGAGACGAGAGGTGCTCCTTTCCCGACATGCAGTCTAGTACCTTTTGGAGCCGCAGGAGCTCTGGAGCCGAAGCATGGCAACCCGCTATAGGAGAGGGGGCCTTGAGGCACCGGTCCGAGGCGGGCGCCGATGCTCTTTCCTGTGGCGAGAGATCGCAAGGTATTTGCCTACTACAGCAGTTCACACCTGATGGCTGATAGGCGATGCATGCAATATTGATGCGGCTGAGGACTCATGGGTTGATGCCCTCCCTTTGCGGCTCTGGCCGATTACGGTTTGTGTTGAGGCAGGGGAGGGCCTGCGCGTATGTGATCTCTTTGTCCCCAGGAGGGCTGCATGGGATGAGTCTAGACTGGTTCAGCTCTTTGGAGGGCATCTGGTGGAGAGGGTCTGATCCCTCTCGCTACCAAGGTGCGCAGGTCCAGACGTGCAAGTTTGGAGCACCTCTACCAGGACCAATGTCAGGGCGGGCAACCTTTCCCACATCCTTCGACAGCAGTATGAGCTTAGGCCAGATTGCGCCTGGATCTAGCATTTGGGTCTCCACCCGAGGGCAGCAATATTTTTCTGGAAGGTGGTCTAGGACCGTCTTCCAACGAAAGCAGTACTGAGTGGATGGGGCCTAAGAATTCCCTCGATGTGCAGGGACTGTGGTGTGGACGAGACAATGGACCATGCCTTATTTCAGTGTACATGGCTAGGGCGATGTGGCGACTGGCAGGGATCCCGTGGAAGGTTCGGGGACGGAGGGACCTGTTCTTACATGCCATGCGTCAATGCTCGGAGTCCCCACTGCTCCGCCAGGAGGCGGCTCGAGCGATTTACACATCCTACCAGATTTGAATGGCTAGGAACGCTCGAACTTTTGGTAAGCATAGTATGTCGCCGAGACTGGTAGTGAAGAGTGCCCGCATGCAGGCGGCGGAGCTCAGTCTCATCACACCTGTTGAAGGGACCTTGACAGCTTGGGACACCTGGGGTTCCCTTTCTGCTTCGGTAGTATCCCATACGGTGTTTTCACCCGGGAGCCCCCACCCCCCCCGAGTTTCCTCAAGATCAATTTCGACGGATCAGTCTTGGATGGAGGTACGTGGGGCAGTGCGGATTTTGTTATTCGAGACCTGTCTGCCAAGATTGTGGCTGCTGAGAGCAGTCAACTATTCGACACATCGGTTCCGGATGCGAAGCTGCGGGCTGCTTGGGTGAGCCTTCGTCACGCCCGATGTTTTACGGGCTAGTTCCATTGTCCTGAAGGGGAACTTGGCCACTATCATTGGTTGGATCCGGAGAGGGCCCTAGGAGCAACGATTGTGTCCACCCTTTGCTGCAAGACATCTAGGCTATGGTGAGGGATGGCGGGGCCTTTCAGGCCAAGCATGTGTTCCTGTGAAGCTAATGGGGTTGCGGATTGGGTGGCTACTTATGTAGCCAGCCACTGGGCTGGTGATGGGGAGTTGCCCTCAGCACTCCGAGGCACTCTATTTTTTGACTTTATTGGGTGCATCCGTACTCGTCAGGTATGATTCACCCGCCCTTAGCAAAAAAAAAAAAGGTGCTTATAAAAATAGTTCTTACAAACCATTAACAATTTAATGCATTCATTAGAAATAAAACTGCTAAAAAGGAAGCAAACAAGTGAAAGCATATTTGATTCACTTAACATATTACCTCTGGATCAAGATGGTACTTGTGAACAAGATCATCTAGAGGAGGAATCAGCTGAGCATAAGTTGTAGACGGAGTTACAGCACTCAAGAGAAACTCAACATATTGAAGAAGCATGCCATGGACACCTGTCAAACTGCTCGCTAATCATTTTGATGTATGGTGCTTTGGCATTTATGATGACCCTGGCAGCATTATATAATTACATTGTAACTCAATCAACTAAAATGTGGCTCACAGAAGAATTACTTATGCATTAGCAGCGACAACCTCCAAACCCCAAAAAACAAAATCGAAACACGTGGAGAGAGGGAGGGAGGGGGGAGAGATTGCAAGGCCCTATCGGCGAGGAAAACAGCAATTATATCTGAAATTTGTTAACAAGCAGAGCAATGGGACATCTTACATGGAGCGATGTTGAGCTATAAGTAATAAAAGAGGAATAGCGAGCTTAGGCTCTTCCTTTGGAAGTAAGGAATCCCTGAGTCTGTTGGTAGACTTACTCAATGCCTGCAAAAGCAAACCAATAAGTCATACATACAAGATCTATTTTGTGCAAATAAGCAGCATGATGGCTTACTCCATCCATCAATATGCAACTTAAAATAGAAATAACACGTCTGCATCAATGCCATCACTGTTTGGCGATTACAGAGTAGAATAGGAATTCACCATTTCCTTTGATATTAAAACATAGAACATGATTCATGGTACTAAAGCAGCATGTATAATTTAAAATCAAGGTTCCAAATGTCAAAATTACTGCAATTCAATCCCTAACCATGATTGTGCACCATTTCTGACTTTCCGACACAAATTTGATCAACTGAAAGAAATTAATACTGGACTAACCAGTCATTGCTATTAATATCACCAGCATTCTATCAAATTTCAACATAGGCAAAGAGGTCAACCCTCGGGACAACCTAAAGTTCATGCCATAGACATGACATTGTGATAAGTCCTCCTTATTTGATGCAATGAAAACTAGTAATCACAACATATATTCAGGTCTTGTTGAAACTCTGTGCATGTGACATTCATAACTAAACAAATTCTAACTCATCATTTAAAGAAACAATCACTTACAATTTAGTGTAGGAAAAATAAGTGTTGCAGATCGAGCATATCAAAACAAATACAAAAACATGGACTGCATCATCAGGTTCACATGCTCTTATGAAAGATAACGCACACCAGATCACAGATACTACATTCCAGATACTACAATTCAGATAGAAAAGAACTAGTGCTTAAAAGTTAATGAAAAAAAATTTATGTTCCATTCACATTGTGAATTTGGATCTTAAAGGTCATAAAACAACCAAAGAGGAGTTTCCTTGTTTACACCTTATTGTTCCTAGTCATTCCAAAGAGAGTAGCTTGGTATCTCAATGTTTCACTTCCTGCCATAGCATCAAGTTGTTCCTCAGTCATGTTCTCAGTGGTACTGAACATTTGCCATTTGTTGAATAAGCTCCTGTATCACTCAACAACTTAGACTTCATAATGTTCAATATATAATTTTGGGAAAGAAACGGACATACTGGAAAACCTTAATAACACACAATATACCTGCAACAGAACAAGCTCAATGCCTGAGCCCTTCTTCAATTGATTAACAAGATACTGAAAAAGGCCTCTCAGCTCCATCGAAGGGTATTTCTTGCAACTTTAAAAAACAACAGCAATCAAATGCAATCGCAAAGGTAAATAATTTTTCATGTTCATTTCACAAGAATCAACCAATATTCAGAATCACAATAATTGTCAATTATTAATAGAACAAACTGTTGGATTAATCTGCAATTCTGAATAAACTAACAACAGCCTGAAAATAATCTGACCATATGATAATCACAAATAGTACATAGATGCACTGCTCATTTTTTTCGCTTAGTTATTAATAAAAGGATCTCACTTAACTATTTAAATCAAAGTGTCACATGATTAGAGCAAATAAAACATCATTCAATATTGAATAAAACATACAAACATGGTTAGGAATCAGCAAAACAAACTTCGAAGTTGCAAATATACATACAGGTGGCCCCAAAAGGATGCAAGAGACTGAAGCCAATCTGATAGATTCAGGCCGTCATCTTTGAGCTTCTCACGTCCTCCTTGTGCTAGACGTTCAATTACAACATATTCTAAGACATCATACTCCAGCTACAAAAAATCATTTTAGAAATATTATGGACAAGAAATTATATGTGTAAAATCAAGAGAGAAAATAATCACTGAAAAAACAGCAAAAAATCGTACTACGATTGAATTACTATCCAACAAAAATATTGTTAAGACAAGTTGCGGATGCAAGGAAAACACAATACTAATAAATTTCTGTACCAAATGGAAAAACAAAACATCATAGTCTAATTGACGCACTCGAACATACAATTAATCTATTCAGCTCAAGTGCCAATCGAGAGTCTATTTTATCATAGCAAACTTGCTACGTTTCTGCCTTACCAGAATGAAAGAAATCCTTGTACTTTACAAACTTAGCCATGCAAAAATTAGGCGAAGGAATGAGATTCTATGGGGAACTGACAGATTGAATATCAGGAAGACATGCAGAGGAACTTAACTGCTAAAAGCTAACAAAATTAGCCTTAAAAAAATCTGAAATCAAAAAAAAAACAACTTGATCATTCACAAGTAATCTCTTACATGGTACCTAGGACTCTTGTAAGTCAAAGAAATGAAAGTAAACAACCAAAAAAAGGGTCACTTCTTTCACAGTTAGAGAATTTACAATTACACTTTCACCTACTGCTTTATATTGATCTTGTTCCAAGACCTTGATGTTCATCATATTCCAATCTTACAGCTAAAACTTTAGAATCTGAGTCAAGAGACCAACATCGGCATTTCTTGTATCCAATCTTAAGATCATTGCATCGAGCCCAACAGCTCATGAAGTTATATATGAAATACTCGACCATTGGTTGGGCTAAGTACAGCAATCAATGTGTTCAATAAAAGACATATATATTGTTGTGCAACACCAGATCATGAATGGTCATCACATATCTTCTTCTATAGCCAATTCAATGGAAATGACCTTGAAGATCCCTATCATCCTTAGTCAAAGGATACAATGACAAATTAGGCAAACTCTTTAATGACTTGGAAAGAGAGAGGTAGTAAATGAAAAACAGGGATTGAGGATGAGGATTTGGTAAACATGGACGAACATTTAGTCAGAGGTTTGGGAGACACCAGCTTGAAAGGGATACGATGGGACCCTAATATGAATCAAGAACACTAAGTGTTCTATTTGTATTGTCAGCTGCCTCTATTTCTTCAGTTTTGGCTTATTCTTTCCACCCTTTCCTCACCAACCTCTTCTATGGTTCCTTTTTTTGTTCTTTATTTATAACTTTTCTTCATCAAACATCCCCTTGTAAAAGATATGGACAAGCATGAAATAATATCAGACATGGTCCTACATAGAACGGCTTCAGAAAATGAGGGTTCATAAAAGCCAACCCAAAATAGCTGGAGACAAAATTTGATTTCTGAATGGATGTATGTGAACTTCATGAGCCTTCAATAAAAGCAAGGGTTAGCCAGGACCAAGCGCCCCCCGCCCCCCCCCCCCCAAACAAAAAAAACACAAAAAGAAACCCACCCCCAATACCCCTGCCACAAACATCAAATTTCCCAAAACACACCACAAATCCGACAATGAAGCCATGTGACCACTGACCATTTATCCAACAACCATTGCCATAACATCTACGTAAGAAATTGCCTCCAACTAACCACCCTAAAAATATTATCCATAGCAACAACAATCCAAACATGGTAATATGATATTGTACCAAACTGGCCAATTCGTTGCCGTAGCATATTGACCATTAGCATGAATTACGCTAACTTTAAAACCCTTAATTTCATTTTGTCAATATAGATGACTTTAGGAGATTTTATCAATCAACGCACAGAGGCCCTTGTCCTATTTAAAGAGGAATACAACAAAATATACATTAGTACTAATGAATGCAAAGGCCAAGCTCGACAAATGTAAAGCATTGAAAGTCGTCAACTTGATTCTAGGTACTAAAGAAATCATTTCATTGCAATTAAAAATCTCAGAAATTTGAATCTTCAACAAGTTTCATCAACAGACGTACAAAAAGTTTTTAAACTAGCTCCTACAAGGGTACGTTTCCCCATAGCCTAGCATCATCGTGGTTGATGTTGCACATTATTTTTGAAACGATATTCCTAAAACAATTAAATTGGCATGTATTCTTTTTTGGAAAATAATCCTCAACAATATATGACAACGAGCACATGGAGATATAATCCAAAAACAGAGTATCACTAAAATGTTCTGCAACCAGAGAATCTCAGATGATTGGCAATTTGGCATAACTAAATTGCTTATAATTGTAATCTATCTATCTTACTAGATAAGTCGGAAAAGCAAAAAGCTTTAGGAGAAAAATGTGAACTGCAATAGATCAATAAACTCATAAATAATGGATTACCCCCCAAAACCAAAAACAAACAAAACAAACAAATTAATTGCAAACAGTCACTTATTCTCTAAGCTAACACGCCTATCCACAATAGGATTGGGCTTAGCTCTCCCCATGAGAACTTGCATGAGTAGCATTAAGTATTCAGAAAATAACTTTAACAAGATATTAGAATGAGTACCAAAGGGGGGAAAAAACCTGTCTCAAGTACTTGAAAGCATCTACAACTGGTATTATCATATCCCTGTATGCCTCCATCTGCAAATCAAAGTTAGGCATCAAATCTATTCAGGTCCTTCATATAATAGTCGCAAAAACCAATTTTATGAATATAATTATCCTTTGGAAACCATAAAACCTGGTGAACAATCGTGCGAAGTACAGTCATAGGATTAGCATGAGCAAGTTTGGCCACCATGCGACCCAGCTGCTTCAAATTTTCCTTCGCAAGCCTTTTTAATATTCTTCTAGTGTCCAACTGAATATGAGTACACAGGCATGTAAGCAGAAATGTATGAGATACATAAAATTACACAAGGACTGATCAAGGAACCTTTGCGATCTGCCTTGCAGCCAGAACCATGGGGATTCTTTCATCATCCTTTCCCACTCACCATACAGGCGGTATCGGTCCTACATGAGATTATCCATAGCTTGAATGGCATATTAAATGAACCATAAGCACAAAGAACAAAGAGAACCAATGCAGTACGAACCTCATAGGGAGCAGAGAGAGGACTTCCCATACCACATGCCCAACTGCAGGATTTGCAGGAATTAATTGCAATGACGGAAGGACACATTTTCCAAGTGCTTCTTCAACCCTAAGTTTAGCTTCTTTAGCTCGAGGGCCAGCTAACTCTTGAGAACACAGGTAGTATGCTCCCAATACTCTGCATACCTGCATATTTAAATATCACTTAGAGAAGAGATGGCAGCAAAACCACACCAATCAAATGTTTCAAGAAGAACAACGACAGGCATCATCAAAAAATGATCCTGACATACAGGGTGAACACATATGTTAGTAATTAGAAACTTTGACTTGCAAAATCAAAGTGCACTCTATGGACATGCCTAGTACCGATGGTGGCTTATCAATATCTTCTGTGAATGCAGGGAAGATTTTGGCAGGATAGATACGGCAAGTAAATTGTGTTGCAGAACTATTTCCAATGTACAGAAGACTACCGATTAGTCGAAAAGAACTTCCGATACCTTCTGAAGCAGTACAGCATCACGATGAAGATATGGTCCTGCAGCAGCAAGCATCTGAAAAAATTCTCGAGGGAGATCAATGGAAGAATTCTGGATAGAAGATCCAACTGTTGATCCATAACATCTGGACCAGCAGTACCAATGATTTCAAGATGTTTTTGATAAACAACAGCATAGGCATCAGACATTGTCTTCTCAATGACCCTATGAACAAAGAAAGAGGTACAATTAACATAGCACTTCTTCCAATGCCAATGACTAATAATTAACACATATCCAATCTGAAAACTGATGTCCCTTTACATCACTCATAAGATCGAAACATGTGAATATAGTTAGCACAACATGGGTTTCCCAAATTCATGACCAATTATAGTTTGAGTTCTCCAACTTACAATGCCTAATATAACAAAGTATCTAAATTCTGTCTGGAGCATCAACGAAATCCAAGTCTTCTAGCATATGGATCAACTTGTATGAAGCAACAAAGAAACAAGGTTTGTAATCAATGCACATAGACTCAACTATTAAAGACGTGAAATCTTATTTTTAGCATCTGAAGAGTATAATGCTCAAACCAACAGACAGATAATGACAATTTGACAATTTCAGTACTCAGAACAATGCATTTAAACTAGAACAGAAAGTTTAAAAATCTAGTCAAAAAACTGAAGATTAGAAAATTAGACCAACCTAAAAAGACCCTTGCAAATTTGAATATGCTCGACAGGGTTTAGATGGGACAAACGATCAAAGAGTATCTGGGCATGGTACCTGGAAATCATAGTATATTTTATGTTCAGCTACTGAAAATTATAAGAAATTAAAGCATACAGAACATTAGATCAACACACTTATTAAATGAGAAAAACATGAAGCTTGTGCCAACAAAGACTGCTGTAGTAATAATTGAAATAAGCAAGAAGCAACCACAGGAAAATTATAAGAAATTAAAGCGTACAGAACTTATCTAATACAGTTCTTTCTTTGGTGTCTTACACACAAATAAATTATTACACAAGCATAAGAAAAAACATAGGAAAAGCAATATGAGATTCAATAACTTTCAAGTTACCAGAGTGAATCATTATTATAGGAAGCAAGCAACATCAAACTTATTCGACTTAGGAGGAAAAAGATAATCACAATTTCTACTGATGATGCTTCACTTATATAATAAAGAAACTAGAATTTCACTAAAATAACAAGCATCAAGGAGAATCATGTCCATATTAAGAGAAAGCAACATACTTTATCTCCTAAAAATATCTACATATGTTCCATAGACCAGTATAGCATAAATTGGAGATTTCTGTTAATGCTAACATAAATACATTACATGGAAAGCTAGTAGAGTGGCTAGTGTTATCAAAATAAATCCACTAAAATGCAAAGAATTAACACATTTACTATTTTTTGGGGGAATTTACTGATAGACCTAAAAAATTAGCATTGAATTGTCATGCATCCTCTGATTCAGTGATTTGATAATTTAGAGATGACAATTCTTTCAGGACATCGAGTCAAACTCAACAGATATGATAATTTACTGAGTTTTTCTTCATGAAAACCAAAAGAATTGATGCCATCACAGAGGAAGCAGGAAATAAAAATGCCTAGAGCTAAACTTACCAAGCATACAAGTGTACTATAATTTAACCAGATTATTGAGTTCACGGAAAAATGAAAATCTAAAAAGATAATCGTGAGCAGATTCTCACAAACATCCTCAGAGTAATACTCCTGTATGAATTGATGCAGAGAAGTTTCTCCAAAAATTGAATTTTGATAAAACAAATATCACCCAGCCTTCGGTATAGCCTTTTGTTGCTCTCTCCTTATGAAGAGAGGGTGGGAGGTTGTGCATATTGATCAGGTAAAATTACTGCAGATTTGGGAGTAAGCTTAAGTGCATAGAAATTTCTCTGTGAGCATCCAGATGGGACACTTACTCCTAAAGAAAAGGGTAAAGATGAAGAAAAACTTTTCTGATTGATCTGCCAGCTTAAAGTTTCCAAGATGATGGAACGCCTTGGATTAAGGATCTCTGATTAACCCAGATAGCAGTGTGATAGATTACAAATGCAACTTAGTTAAAATCCAATAAATCAAAACTCAATGCCTGCCAAGAAAAGAGTGAATAACACAATGTATCAACCAGGATACCACACCTGAACACCCCTCGCATGGTCCCAACCCATTCCCAGCGCTCAAAATACTACCAAAAGAGAGAAAACAGTAGAAGAACAGCAAAAATCAATACAATATCTAGGAGGGGAGGGGGCATAGAATTCCAGCATATGGATGGCATGTGGCAATATGAATTCTCTATCCTAGATTTTATATTAAGCACAAGAAGAGTCATAAATGGAGGTTGTGACAAAGGATCTTCAAATTTAGTCGTAACAAAAAAAAATAATTCAGTCAGTTGCCAACAAAAGAAAAATAACTGATTATAGTTATTTTAACTCTCTAGATCCAAATAATCTTAAACTACTATCTCCTAGTTGCCTTTTACTTGTTAATTCATTTCAACACCAACTCCTCAAGAAATATCATTGCAAACATATATTCACATATGCGTGTGGGGTTATAATCTAATAATTCTCCCATCAGAGCAACTTCACAAGTTGCTTCTACTAGAAAACAACAAATTTACCATGTATTGTGCTCGATAGACTTACATGCGTAGGGGTACTTTCATCATTTGGCCCACGCCATTGCATGTTTTTTCACGCAATTGTTGCTGCAATGATTGCTTCACCTTTCAGTGCATTGATTGCGTGGACCAAATGACAAAAGTACCCCCATGCATGTAAATGTAAGCTATATAATGCAACATATGGAGGGTAAATTTGACATTTGCTTGTAGGAGCAACTTCTAAAGTTCCAGTGGAAGCATTGTTACAATTTGGAGTGGTGAGGCTAGAATGCACTCAAGTGCATTTGGCCCACATGCCTCCAATGAAATCAATTATGGACTTCTCAAATGAAAATCCACCCCACTGACTATGATTTGCAATTTCTCGTTGGTTAGAAACAAAAAAATCATACATTTTTGGGGTCATCCATGCATCGAATTGATGAAAATGGACAATGTTAATGATATGATATCATGCTTTGGATTGATATCTAACCTAGATGTATCCAAATCAGTTGAAATTTAATAGGTATATGTTATAAGATATTTAGACCAAAATCAATAGTTAGGAGTTGGGACCCACAGGTAATGTAGTCTATGATATACTTTTGCTCACTAGCTATATTGCTACAGTTCACTTTATTCTTGCTTGATGCATAGACAAGAGACGTTCAAATCATTCAAATGATTTGAGCCTCTAGAAATTTTTATGGACTGTATTGACCATGATCAATGGTGAGACTTTTATTTTGCAAGGTATAACATTGATTTTCATTAGGAAGCATCAGGGGCTAAATGCACCTGAGTGCACTCTCTCTCTCTCTCTCTCTCTCTCTCTCTCTCTCTCTCTGTGTGTGTGTGTGTGTGTGTGTAGCTTACACCAGAAGGCATACATGTAACAAGAAATAGATTGTTCAAATACATGCATACCCAACTTACCAGTCATCAACAGAAAGAAAACCAATAAGCAAACCAAGTTTCTGATTATTTTCAAGCTCAGGCGCCCGCTCTCTAATTGCATCACTATCCATGTCCAAAGCAGTAAACAGATCAATAGTCACATCTTGTTTTTCGTCTTCCATAAGGTCTTTTCCTGTAGCAGCAAGATTTATTTTGCCAATTTTGTTGACCTGATATCAAAAACAGATTTCAGGATCACAACAAATTATATTTCAAAAATACCAGTTGGACAACTAACGATAACCTTTCACACCATATTGATGTTCAAAGCAGCATGCTGAAAATCAAAAGCAAGAACACAAGATTTTAACACACCACCTTTTGTTTACTCTCCAAACTAACATACAGAAAATGCATATAGAAAAGAAAGAAAAAACCTGCATCTTTCATGAGAAATATTTTATATTCTAGCAAGCAAAGAGCCTAGATTATATATCAGCATAGAGTCAGACCTCATCAAACCGTTTTGCAATAAATGCATCATAGTGCTCAAATGCCTCATCATCCTTCGGAAGTAAGTGTGCATATCTGTAAATATAAAGCAATACCATTAAACAAACATATTGACAAGTCCACATTAAAGAGTCCAATAAAAAAAGAAGCCATGGCAGAACACAAATTGAAATGTTTTTAGGAAAAAACTGGGAACACCTCAAAAATGATAGAAAAAACATGTAAAAAGAAAAGGCAAATTAATAGAGCTGCAGTTACTATAACAATTAAAATAACAAAACCACCATGTGAAATTAGAAGTGGCAATTTGACCCTGAACCCGCAAAACTGATACAACCCAATGAAGCCGTCAGGTTTGGTCCATGGGCTGGGTTCAAGTCCCATAAACCTGACTTGCATATGGCTCAAGCGGGTTAGGACAACTTTGAGTTGTAGTTATATAATTTTAATAACACACGCATGCATTATTAAATTATATATATATATATATATATTAAATTCAAACTATGAGGCAGCTAACAGGTATATGATCATTCAATCTTGACTAGTGAGATCATGAGATCATGGCCATTCATCGTATGCACCCTTTTCTTGATGAAATCACATACATCAAACATGTCAAAGAGTAGTAAAAGCTACTACAAATTGTAAATCTACCCCTAGCCTAAATCCACACCACCCAGAAACCTAACCTAAAGGAATAAGCTATCCTCCCCACCCCATTCCCCTCCCCTCTCCAACACCCACCCCACAACCCCCCAATCTCCTCTCATCTCCCTCATTCATCCTATCCTTCTCTATCCCGCCCCTGCCATGCGAGGGAGCTCAAACAACGAATCAACCACCAATCGTTCAAGGACCACCTCGGCCACCGCTCTGCTACTATTCCATCCTGATCTTTGATGTTGACTCGATCTCCCTTCTTGATTCATTTATTTAGCTAGTCACCCAAGCTTGATCCTGACTCTAACCTAATCTTCGACATTGACTTTGTCATCTCCAATCAACCCTAGCACTATCTCTACCTCCAACTCAATCATCTCCATCCACCCGAACATCGTTCTCACTAGCTTCACCTATATCTATAACACAGAGATACCATCCCGAGACCACCTATCTCCACATACAAACAACTTGGTCCGCTAACATGGCAGTCCCACCACTATCCAACAATGCTTCACAATGCCAAATCTTAGATTATCCCTTCTTTATTCATTTTTGCCCCTTTGCTTCAATAATCATCCAGGTCAGGTCCGAGTCATCTGATTAAATGGATCCACTTAGTTTCAACCTTTAAAAATATGCATAATTTCTCTAGTCAGTAGTTCTGGAGCCAAGTCTAACTTTCTTTTCACGTGTTCAAAGTCCAAACCATTTTAGGCAATCCTCACTCCATCTATCCTCTATTAGAAAATTCAACTTTTAACACACTCCATTCGTTGCAAATTAACTATATAAATCACAATATCTCCATCTTTGCAAGGTTTATTTTCCTGCAAACAGGCCATTTTCACTGCCCAACATTATATTATATAATGTGTTTCATTTAAAACTCTCAGCAATCACATCATGAATTAATTTCAAACGCAATATTATTTCCATATCACGGTTAAGGTACTTCAACAGCAGAGATTTGCTTCACCTGGCAATAAAGAACATCTTTCAACTTCAACTTGGAAACTCCTAGAGTCATGTAATTCCATAGCTGCAGAACAAGTATAAACAAGAAAATCCTCTCGATAATTTTATAGCAAGCAAACACTTCACTAAGCCTAGTATGTTATAAAACTTCTACATAAATACCTACCATACAGTGAAAATGTGAAATATCCAATTTAAAATGGCGAAAATGGCCATCTATGTTGTTGCGTGGACTAGGAGATGTGTTCTGATGCCTACAGATTTAAATAACTGGCTGCACCATAATATATATGGGCTGCTCCTACCAAGGTGCACCAAGATGTGCTGTGGTACATATCATGCCGTAGCACCATATCAACAAACTAAGTCAATAAGAGGGCATATTGTGGGATGTACCATTTATTGCATGATTGTACTGCCTCACACCACAGAACTTCAAACTCTGTTGAGTCCATGAAGCAAGAATCAACAATCAGGATTTCTAACTAGTCTTCATGCAAATGCTTTACACATAAACATGCAGCGAATTAAAATCATAACAATTAAAAGATAATGTTATAAATCCATTCTATTAACATGTATCTTTGCCAACCTAATAGTTTAAGTTGTCAGCAATCATATAATTAGAAAATTTGCAAAAATTGGAGCTAATGCACCAGGTTTACAAAATGTGAAAATAAGCTCTTATTTGACTTCAAAACATTAGGAAAACTAGATTCTCTTATAGCTGGATGATCAGATCAAGTTAACATGTAAAAACTAGAACACGATTGTTATACTTAAATAAATATATCCAAAAAATAATGCATTTTAAGGTACACAACATTTTTTTCTTCTATACAAATGGATCGATATTTCATAACATGAAAATCTTGAGTCAACAGGCAAAAGAAGTAGACATTCCAAGCCTCAGACAACTCTGATTATCTTCACCTGGTTGTTCTCATAAAAATAATGTTGATCCACTTGGAATAGGCTTAAACTTCTTTACATACTAAAAAAATATTTTAACTCGAACTATTTAAATCAAATGAAAATTGAAATCCTCCTGTTTATCTTTAAAATCAAATTTTCAATCAGAATGTAATTCTTATGATATAATAATTATGAGTTTCACTCCATTTTAGCTATTATCTAAACACATGGGAATAGTTGAATAAAGAATCAGGCATCGAACGCATCTAGAATTACAATAGTAGAAAATCCTTCCCAAGATGCAAAGTTCTAACAAGATTTGCAATGAAATATGAGAAATAAAAAAAAATATAACTATATAAGCCTTGGAAACATGTAATCTAACCAATCTATGATGAAGAGATAGAAGGGGCATCTTAACACCATTTGTAGTTCAGGTTGACCCTTAATTTGTGAAATATATAGGACATAACTTAGTAAGCAGATTATTCTACCTAGGGTAACCCACCAGTTTCAGAATCTTCCGGGAATCTTGAACTTGGACCCACTTCCAAAGCACTTCCTTACTCAAAATGTTTCTAAAGTATCCGCTTCCCCATGTTTGCACTCAAGAGTACAGGACTTCTTGATGAAGGAAAGAAGATATTAAACAACTAAACATGATTTTCATTTCAACATAGAACTCCTGCCTCTCACCTTTAATTGTTCGTGCTTTCTCAATTGTCCTCTCTTCCTCATTCTTGATTACTTATTCATCTTTACAAAATCCAACATCAGAAGTAAGCACATTACTTGCACAAAGATGTTGGCTTCAAATCAAGCAACATGCTTAAAAAAAATGTCCCTTACAAGGAGATGCATATAATTAATTCTCATGATCAGGGAGAAATTTCAAACATCGGCAGGAAAGCAAACTCATAATAATAACTTGATCTTGAAAATGACAAAGATCAGAGTAAGAAGACCCATGATCTTTTCATGCTGCCGACTGCCGACTTTGTAATCCAAAATAGAACAGCCACTTGAGTCAAAGTAAGTAATATGTTCAAGTAAAATAGAAGCAATACCAGTGCTACAAAGCACGTAGGTGTGATGTAACGATGCATGAAATGAACTCTCTTTTCATCTGACTAAATTATTCAATTAATTAAAATCAATAATATTTCAACGTCTACGCTAAAGTACAGACCAAACAAGGACAAGTAACTTATAATTCATCATTTAATGAGCTGGATAGTGCATCAAACTCCAAAAGAGTAAAATAAATCAGCAACCTCTTAATCCTCAAATGCATAATATGCAGAATAGCAAGCCATTAAGACCTGAAATTATGATCCAACAAAAAAAAAACTGATAAAAATAACTGACAAGAATGCACCTCTTTCATACGGCGCCATAATGATTAACTAGGATATCCTAAAATTCTGAAAAAAACAACCAAGACATCTGCCATTATCATATGCATGCTAATCTAGTAGCAATTGCAGAGATCTAACATAAACAGCACAGTTGAACTTCATATTGTCATAATGTTCCCACAGTGAAGTACAAATAACCAGACAATTTTGTTGTTAACCCAACTTTAATGATGATAGCTACACATATCTCTTTTCTAAAAAAAATGCGAGAATAGAATATGAATAGAGTGAACATGTTACTAAGAGGGCAGAAAGCAAAACTAGTGTGTTAAGGTTCAATATCAGCGTTCTGATTCAGACTAGAAAAAAAAACAGTAAATAAGATAGCCAAATGAAACCATAATATTTAGTAATGACTTGACCTGACCATCTTCATCCAGCACAAACTTTATAAAAGAATAACAAAAAAATAAAAATGATTAACTTTACATAGCACCAAAACCAATGGATACAAAATCGATCCAATAAAATGACACTAGCATGCATAAACTCGCCTTTGATGCCACAAATGCTTTACTCATCATCGAATATAAATTTAATCAGACAAGGTTTACCGTGGCTGCTCCTTCAATGGTGCAAGGTACACAAAACAATGGAGAGAACAGTAGATTCATGAAGATGTTCACCGGTCAGGTGCCCTCACTAACAAGTTGATTGGATGCTTGTCTGATCATTTGCCATTTTCTTCTCAAGAGACAGTGTCATTAACTAGAACAGAGTGTCACTAATGAGTTCCAGACAACTACCAGCTACTTCCTACCAATGTCAGCATGGTGGTTTTTGTGTTCCCATCTTAAACAAAAGTACATCTCATCAATGGTCTTCACTTGAGATTCTACATCTTTCTCATAATGCTCAATATCCAAAAGGTGTTCCATGCACATAGAGTTATCTTCAGGAAACAACAAGTTTACAGATCAATTAGCGTATGGGAAGGGCTTCATCTAACTAGAAAACATAAACTGCCTGTACCAGCTATTCACGGTCCATGATTGCCCATCTGATATTGCAGGTATTTTATAACGCTCATTAATGTATCAAAGTGTCACTCATTTTGAATGGTAATAACAAGCTACCGTCACCAACCAAAAAAACATCTCCAATTACCATCAATCTACACTGTCCAAGCTTGAGTCTGACAGGCCCGAACTTATTCAGCTCTAAGTAACTTAAGTATGTTCGCATCTGTCTGCAATCTGAGCAGCCATTGATTCCCTGTATGTTGCCACAAGAAATGCAACCAGTATACAGATTAAACTAATATATGCATCACAATAACAATATCTCTCGTCAGTCAATATAACCTTCAAAATTCCACCACAAAACTATGTAAAGGAAGGCCATTAATATGCACCACTGTAAGCATAAAACCAATGTCAATGTTGTAACCAAAGCCCTCATAGTCAATATATCCATCACATCTACCACAAAAACTACCACAAGGGGAAGACACCAGCATGCACCACTGGAACCATAACATGAAAGTAACTGTCTGAAACTCTTTCAAATGGAATTTCAAAGTGGATACTTTCAGAAATTTTCAGACATCAAAATTCCAAAGCAAGCCAGCTTTACAAAAGTTAACTGCTTTAATTCCATCAATAAGTTCTGAAAAAAACATATTAATATATATCAGATAAGTTTGCAATCCAATGCCCTGCCTCGATGAACAAATCTTCAAAACTTTCTAAACCCAAATGAGAGGACACCAAGCCAATACCACACCACCAAGCCTTCTCCAAATTAGGATGCAGCAGATCAGGACATCCTCAAGACTCAATGAACCCACTTGCAGCAGGATTATTCTATTTTTATGAGCACCATGTGTGATGCAAAACAAAAGACACTGTTAGATTTGACAAAAAAGAAAAAGAAACATAAAAAACAAAGGAGGAGAGAAAGATAGAGCCAGCCTCCATTCTTTCATAGAATAAGCTTTCGGTCTTTCGACAAGATAAAACGACATTAAATGCAGAATTTATCCTTCTCAATTTAATAACAGTCATTGGAAGTGCTCAATACATTTTTGTTCAAGAATTATGACACTAGAATGCAACCTGAACAAGCAAACTTTACTTAGTGAAAAAATACAGAAACCTATGAATAAGGAAATCAAAAGAAAATTAAAAGAAAAAAAATTCAAGTAACAAGCCAGAAAATTCCTAAGGAATTGAAATTACTAAGTAAACATAACTTACATATTATCAAGATCAATAAAGTTTGCTTTCACCAGCAAAGCTGTAAGGTTATAAAGACCAGACGGAACAGGGCGTTCACTTCCATATGTTGATAATACTGGAACTTAAACCCCAAAATCTGAGCAGCATGTGACTGTCAAAAATAAACAAGCGCAGTATAACAAAATTTGCCAATACTTGAGAGCAAAATAAAAAAAAATTAAGAATAATCAAATACAGTCAAGAACAAACCTTTGGAAATATAGGAATGAGATTATAAAAAATACTATTCTCAGGATAAAGTTCAAAACACTCCCAACACCTGACAAATCACATATAGGCAAGCATCTCTTATCAGTTGTATCGCAATAATAAATTTGGTACAACATTCTTTCTTCTAGAAATGGTGTAAGAAGCACATTCTTGCAAACATGGGTTTGCTGTAAAATAAATTAGCCTTTAACAGAAGTCAAAGTTATGAAACATAGAAGGACAATGTAGCAACATAAGTGTATAACAGCTTACAATATCAAAAACACGATTTGGGTCCAGATCAAAGTGCCCCAATTAATGACTGCAAAAGATCATATATTAAAGATCATTAAAATAAAAAAGAAAGTTCACATGATGACAGTATTGCATGCATGAAAAAAGACAATTTCAGAACCTTAATTCTGCTAATTGTCGCCATTGATGCCTTCTCAGTCATTGAATCAAAGTCACTTTGACAAAGAAGTGTCACCTACAAAGACCATAAATAAGGAAAAGAAGTTGGTGACCGCCTTGCAATGAGCCAAATAAAGAATAGAAATCAAGTAGCAAACAAATATTTGAAAGCATATTGGGTTTAGCTATATAGATATAAGTTGTTTTTGTATCTTGATAGAAACTGAACTTTTTGGAAGATGTTTGCATTATCATGGCAATCATATTATGGAGAGAGCATAAGTACTAATAATAGCTGTTTTTATGTCTTTACAAATAGACCTCATAGAAAGATATATATATTATCATACCAATGCATATTATTAGAGGAAATGTGCTACGCATGTAACAACAACTTACAATAACATATGAGCAAAATCAGGGATTTAAATTTTGAAATGGACACATACATTTCATCTATATGATTCTCAATGAATTTGTCTTTGTGAAGTATAATATATATCTTTTAACATAAAAGCATTTATTTGGTGCATAATATTCTCACCGAATATTACATTGTACTTCAAAAAGACATCTAGAAAAAAATTTCAAGGTTATCATTGTCAAAAATTGTTAAACAAACAAATGGAGAGACAATGAGGAGATACATAAGAAAATTAAAGCTAGATGGATAACATGGAGAGTGCTTCCGCACTATCATGGGTCCAATGGATACCTTGGCGACTTAAGAGAAAATTCTATAGAACATTTTTTCAAAAAATAGAAACAATTTGCCATCCTAAATCACTACACAACTACCTAGAGTACTACTTTACCAATATTGTCTGCAAATTCGGGTTTCTCACAACCATATATCAATACAAGGAACTTGGTCATACGATGAAAACACACACGAATGGATGGATTATTAAGCATCAACTTGAAAAAGAACATCATAACAAAAACATCATAATCTCAGTGACAGTACAAGCCCATTACAACAAGTGAAGGATATTTATCATGCTTGGTTCCTCTCATCATAAAGACTTGATGAAATAAAAGAAAATGGAATAAAGATCAAACAACCCACCAGTTTGGCATAGCCCTCACTCTCCTCTCGTAGAAGATTGAATTTTGTTTGCTGATAAAGAAGGCGGGTGTTACTCTAACCTGCAACCCATGAATGACATAATTATACACGAGAAAAGATCAAGCATCCAGATTTAGAAAGGGGGGAGGGGGGTGGCAATGCGAAAAGCAGCTTGAATGAAAACTTTCTACATTGAAAAATAGATTAAAAAAAAAATCTAGACTATCTACTATATAAGTATACATTATTAAACAGGGAGGTAACTGATACATCCATTAGCTTAACACAGTAAGGTAAGACAGTTGTAGCCCGGATTCACTTATTTACTGTATGTACTAACCATTCACATGTCTCAATGACAATTCTAAAAGAAAAAACTTATAGTGGAGCAGATACAACTTTGATATACAGATTATGCCATTTATATGACAAGTCTAAGCATACCTTCCTTCAGCAGACTCCATGTAACACATGCTATCGGTTACTTAGTAACAGAAATAACAGCTCTGCTGTGGTAATCACTAGTCCATATAGTATCAAACAACATAGCCACACTATCTTCAACTCAAAAGACCATACCATCTAATCACTTATCTGCCACCTATACTCCTATGTTGATGAGATGTATAAACTACGAACAATTTTCTTGTTTCTATTTCTGTCCTTCCAAGTATGATCATATCCACTTAATCTCTGGCCTTCTCTAATTTTATGAATATATTATTATTGTTAGATTTTGATAATATATTATTTAATATGTTAAATGTCTTATTATATTAAATATGTCAAAGAAATATAACCCTAAAATGTTCTTTTGATAAATAATACAATTTTAATAAAAATAATAACTAAGAATTAGTGCTTGCTACTTAGTATATGATATGTAAGAGCAAAAGTTGTAACAAAATTAACATGCATTATCAATGATACCTGACCAACCCGCCCAAAACCCACATCCAAATTAACTATAAGATTGATCCAACTACATATGCATGAGCCAACAAAAGTGGGCGACATATGCAGCTTCACAATACTAGGCATGCTGCATATGCTGGCAAAAATGCTAAGTAGACCACCATTTCAGCCCTCATACAGGTGTGATTAGGGGACTGCACCTGCATTTGCAGCCACATATGCAACCCCACACCCTGTATTTTAAAACACAGGTTTGGAGTGGTTCACCCAGGAACAAGTGCCAAGGAGTGACAGGTGTCTTTTTCATGTTAGTCTGACACGTACCAACAAATATAAGCCAACATGGACAGCTCCTATATCCTTGAAACAAACAAAAAACATTTTTATTATGAAATCCTTCGCCACTACATGATCTCATCCAACCAGTTCAAATTTCATAAACAGGAACAATTCAGACAACAATAATTGTGTACAAAGGTTAAGAAAAGTTCATCAAAATGCAAGTCATAGGTTGACAGTAGCACTGCACATGCTAAGCAGTTGCATATGGAAACTATTGCTGGAATGTTAATGGCACTTCCCTTTACAAACTTTTTATTGGTGAAAGGACCAAGGAGGATGGATATGCATGAAATATAGATAATAAAACTAGATAATGCTCCAGAGCATTATTTTTAAAATTTTTATAAGGTATGAAAATAAATTTAGCTCAAACTGATTCAGATCCGCACACCTCTTTAGCCTTCAAATCTTGAGCCTTTATTTAATCAATTCAGACTCCCACAGAAATTCTTCCTACAAATGAGAAAGTAGAGAAGTATCACTTTAGACATGGACAAGAAATGCATAAGTTCAAAAGAAAAAAAAATAACAATTTAATTTAAGCAAATAGCAGGTCCCACCTCACAGCGCTCTTGCAGAAGCCTAGATGGAACCAATGAAGACTCGACAAGCCATTTTGCCTACACAAGGAAAGATGTCATCAATGCTTGAAAAAAAAAAGGACAGATAAAATCTTAAAAGCATCCAAAGACATTATAAAAAGGACTAAATTTCAGATTTTATAAAGGGAGTCCACAATTACCGTAGACATTTCTTATCAGCCAATATTGTTATTAGCAGCAACTTGATCCATAAATTTGATGTTACCAAACTACAAACCAAAAGATGAATGAAGTAGCATTGGGTCATCATAAATAAGTGTTTGGCCCTTGTGCACAACATAAAAAAGATAAATTTAGGCACAATCTTTTCTAAGAGTTCTTTGGGACTATGCTTTCCACTTATATGCTGATTGGTGTGCAATGATATGCACTGCTAGCAGATATCCCATGCTGTGCCAAAATAAAAATAAAATATTAATATCCTTGTTATAATATAAAGTATTTTAAAATAGGTGCTATGCCGACCTATGCCTAGTTCACGTACAAGCTCAGCACATTCCTGGTGAGTCGCGACAGTATGTGAAACCTCAAAACCACTATGGGGATTAACTCTTCCAGATTAACTATGCAGTGATTAATCACAATAACAACCGTCTCAAATAACCAATTTGCATTTGTACCTGAAAGATCAAAAATGGGGGCTATCTTTTTACCTAGACAATTGGTAGAAAAATATAGAGAAGAAGAAAAGAGTCTACATATGGTCTTTATTGACTCAGAAAAAATTTATGATAGGGGTACCAAGACAAGTAGTTTTGTGGGTTTCAAAAAGAAAAGGTGTACATAAATAGTATATTGAAATAACTGAGACCAAGTATGATAGGGTATAGACAAGTGTTAAAAGTTCCTATGATACAAGAAGTGTATTTCTAGTTAATATAGGCTGACATGAAGGATTAGCACTAAGCCTATATCTTTTTGCACTAATTATCAATGAACCTACTGCTAACATTCAAGAAAACGTACAATGCGGTATGCTATGTGCGCACGATATAGTATTGATTGATGAAAAGAGAACTAGATTAAATATTAAATTGGACTTGTGAAGAGGGAAAACTTTAGAAGATAAGAGTTTGAAAAAATTGTCGAACAAAGATAGAGTATATGGAATGTAGGTTTAGTGAGAATGAATATATGATGGCAATTAATATTGATGAACAAGAGATACCTCATTGACCGGTTTCATCACCTCAGATTTATTATACAAAATAATGGAGAGATAAATGAAGATATATGCAATAAAATTAGAGCTGATTGGATGAAGTGGAGAGATGCATCCAGAATATTTTATAATAGGCACATATCTTGAAGATTTGAGGGAATATTTATAGAAAAACAATAAGGCATATCATGTTGTATTGCTTGGAGTAAAGAAAGTACAAGAAAATAATTTGGGTATAGCTGAATTGAAAATGTTAAGATGGATGTGCAGTAAAACTAGAAAATATAAAATAAGAAACAAATATATTAAAGGAGCTGTAGGAATTGCACAAATTAAGAATAAAGTGATAGAAAATCAATTCAAAGGGTATGGACATGTACAACGAAGAACTGAGGAGGCTCCAAAGAGATATTTGATTAGTGTAAAGATGGTAAGAAAAGGACAGGAAGACCTAAAAGTAATATGGATGGAGGTTGCGAGGAAGGAAATGAAGAATCTTGAAATAACATAAGAGGTGGTCCTAAATAAAAATACTTGGAGAATGAGAATCCACAAGGCCAATCCCAAATAGTGATACCAAATGTTATGCCCCCACCTACGCGGGGCATGTGAGGCACCCAGTGCCCACGTGGGGGGCCACATGAGGCGGGAACACGGAACTCCCCTGCCAGATATTGTCCGGTTCTGGGGCCCGCACGCGCCGCTCAGACCTCTTTCCGATTTTTGTTTTCCACCCAAAACGCGTCCGCAGGATTTGGAGACACCCGCCTCATATGCCCAGGCTCTGAAACGAGTCTAGCCGATGTGGAATCTTTTATTCACCCTCTTCCCGACTAGGCAGTTATAGTTATGGTTATAAAAGAATGTCATCTCCTCAAGAAAGTTACTTGTTTATGCATCAGTGCAAGGGGTTCCTATTTACCAAACTGTATGACACTTCAACCTCTGGAAAAATCCAGCAAAATACCCTTCTGTACAAAGAGTGACAGGTAAAATTTATACGTATGTATGTTTGTATACATGCACCAAAATATTTCACCTAGACTAACTAACTAGTTAGTGACACTTTTTTTAATGAAAAAAAATACATTCGTGCCATAATAACATGGAAAGGAAGAAGGAAGAAATAGGTGTTCCACCAAAAATAGCCTGGACACCTCAATTCTTTAGCAGGAAAACTATATGAGGAATCCAAGTATCATCAATTTAAAAAGGCATCTTTTGAAAGCACACTCCAAAACTATGCTCAGTTCCCACACTTTTTTAGCTGATGTAAGCACCATTTTCAAAGCGCCACCAAGTGTCATGTCATGTCATGTCATCTTGTGTAAGTGTCAAAGTGTCAATCTCTACTACAATTCCATAGGAAAAGAAAAGGAAAATGACCAAAAAAATGAACTTTCTGGATGCAGCATTGCTAAGATGTGATTTAATAGCAATCTCCAATTCTAGCAGGTGGTGAATCAATCAACAGAAAATTATTAATCAACTATCCCTAATGCTTTACTTCTAAGAGCATGCAATTGCTTAAGCAATACGCATAATGCTTCCAGTACAACCTAGAAATCATTATTAATCAACTATCCATACAATGAGCGAACTAGAAGCCTGTGAAGTGAAAGCTTGTGGCATAAACTAAATGAAGCATAATATGAACAAATTTCAGAAGAAAATGTTCATTATCAGCATGGAATATTTCGTCTTGTGCTATAATAAGAAACTACTTTCAAAGCCACTCTTTATGATGGTATAGACCAAAAAAAAAAACTTGCTTATACATAGTTAAGGTTTTCTATCAATATTCACTAATGATAGATCAAATCCACTGAATTTAAGTATTCAAACAGACAAGGGACAACCAGAACCTGCAGATCTGAAACCCTCGAAAAACCCCTATAGTTTGGATCAATCAATTTGCCTACTCGAGTGGCATACCAACAATGGATGGCATAGAGCAATCTTGTGTTTGACAAGCATGCTGATAAATACTTCTGTCCTAAGCAATATTTTGGTATCACTTGAAAAGAAAAGTGCGGGAATAAGTTAAAGTTTATTTATGCTTAGAAGAGGTAGTGTTGATGTAGAACCAGGCAAACAATATATAGCCATAGTAAAACCCTTGCAAATTGAGGCAAGGGACGGAATTCAATTCCGAAGGGCGTCAGCCCTTGCTTCGACCACTGTATACACAAATTCCTTGTTCCACATGCAGTGGCTTGGTCTGCCTAGGAGCCTAGGCTCTGACCCAGGTGAGGGTAGGGTGGATACAAGGCAGATGTGTGTGGAATAGCCTCTCCTAGCCTCAAAAAAAGATTTCAGCCTTTCAGCCTTTTACAATACTACTTCAAGGAACCATACTGAAAAGCCATAAGACAATAGAGTTTCCAAAGAATATATCTTACTAGTATTACTGAAAATAACTAGAACAGCCTAGTGACTCAACCAAAGATGACAAAAAAACATTCCGCATGATACTTAGGGATAAATAAATGGCAATACATAGTGAAAATGCACAATAAAATAACTATCACTTGATCCTAAACAGATTTATAATCAACAGAGAAAACTCGACAAAAATCCATTAACATGAAAAGAATGTAATACATGATTCAGGGTTTCTTATATCTCAAGATTGTTACCATAGATAAAGACAAAAGAATTAATCAAATGTACATGTCTAAGAAATAAAATCCTAAATTTAACATGAAATTATGTAAACTGAGGTCAAACAATTTGAATGTTGATTGCTTACCATTTTGATGAGACGAGCACGACAATCTCCAGGCATTGTAGACTGCAAGATCACAAAATTAAGCTGCTTTGTCAAACATTATTTATCATGTAAGCTCTATTATCCAGAAGAGAAGAACATCCTATATTGCAAATAAAAGTAGCCAAGAAAAAGGATTGGAACTAGCATACAGCAGAAGAAACTATATTTGGAAAAAAAACAATATATTAATTGGTATTTGAGTAGTTACAATCTGGTCAATATCCAAAAGATAAAGACAGCACTCAACATCAAATACAAGCGTTGCTACCACAAGATGGTCTGTCTTCAAATCAGTTATCAACAGGATGATGCTTGGTGGACATTGACTAGGCAAAAGAATAAAAAAAAACCAGTACACTGAAAGAAATCCATGGACATAATCCTTCAGATGACACACTCTGATGCAACTCTCGGTGTTAAAAGAAAACTCAGCTACATACATGAAATCTCTACCCACTCTCCTCCCCCTGCACCCCTCCCTACCAATCCCAAGAGAGAAAAAATTATTTCAGTGGATCCTCAATAAATCTACAAAATATAAGCAAACATGACCAATCCTTAAAAATTGAGGAGTAATATATCATCTTAGCATCTTCAGTCAGATTTCAAAAAGCAGACATTCAGTGGATCCTTAACAAACCTAATAGTATAAGCAAACATCTTAAGTCAAATTTCAAAGCACACATAGGCAATATTCAGACAAGATTCAAAAGGTTGGATTCCAAGAAAGGGAGAAATGATACCAACTGACTCGTGAAATGTTACAGTCATATAGTCATCTCTTCGTCTGCACTAAATAACAAATATATAATCACAAAAGGGGATATGCCAGCCCAATAACAAAACGTGTAACAGTTACCCATCATCTCTTTCTCTATGTCACATAGCATAAAATATAATATCAAAAAAGGTTTTCTAGGTATCTTCTTTGTAGCCACATACCAAACAAAAGATGACGTAAGACCAAGGACTGTGTTATAGGATTTTGGATTGATGAGACAGAAAGGAGAAAAAGGATGGAGAAAAAAAGAAAATGAAAGAAGAGGGGAGTGTACAATCACCAGACAAAAGACAAAAGTTAAGAATGGGATGAAGAAATAAGTGCAATCATCAGAAGAATTTTTTTTTTTTCAAATTCAGGATTCACTGTTAAGATTACAGCAGTTAACATTCTCCCTTGCCTCTTAAACTTGACACCAAGACACAATATTCATAAGTTCAAAACTTTCCAAACCCAACTTATATCCATGACTGAGACATAAATACACTAAATTTAGGAAACCAAAAAAATTGAAATATAGACTTTTCTAGTCAAAAATATTTCCTGACCAACTAAGATTGAAATCTTGAATTTTAAGAAATTCTAAATAAAATGTAGTTTCATCATTCACTTCAATTTTTGTGAACCTGAATGCTAGATCATAGTGATGAGAAATACAATGAACTTTTGCATTTCCACAATTTGATAGTAAAACAAATAAAGCTCCTCAAAATCAGATCACTGGATCTTGAACCTACATGACTTAGATGATCTACAGTATGATTGCAGCCTATCAAAATAGTCCATAATATTGGATAGTCTTGACCTTGATTGTTGACTATGGTTAGATATCACAGTGAACCATCAAAACAGATATAATGGATCCTGATGATCTATTCCTCAGTGGTTGGATTGGTGTGAGCACTATCACAAGCTATCAATCCACAATACTTGAATCTTCTAGCAGGGAACTTCTGACCAATCCTTGAATCTTTTATCAATTCACAAAGCAACAGCTGGCTAATTTTCAATAAATGAGTCATTAATTGTTTGACTTGCTGCAAGTGGATCATAATCAGCCAGATTTGCAAATCCTTCAGATGCCATGCATATCATCTTCGTGTCATCTGAAAGAGTGCAGAGCCACCAACCTCTTCTCAACAGCCAGCAGAATCAGGTTAGCAGCAACTTAAAGGCATGAACCAATTAGCATAACTGAACAGAAATATGAAATGTGTTTCAACACGACCTCAGGGCAAACTAGTATTTTTCATATAGCCAAGTTCCAAGCACCACCAGCCTGTTACCTTCTATTTCTCCCATGTGGATAACCAGCATTTAGCAATGAAAACAATGCAGCTAATCACCCGATAAAGGATTAGCTCTGAAATTAAAATGATGAAGCCCAAGGAACAAAGTTATGATATTTTAGTTTAAGGAGAGAAGGGAAGAAAGCAAATGAGAGAAGCAGAATACAGGAAAGAAGAGAGGGTTGTTGAATAACCAAGAATTTTTTTATTCAAAATTAGTCTATGATCACTTCTGGATCTTCCCCTAGCCCTATGTAAAGAGTTACTTAAATCACATCCTAACACAATCCTGGTAAATTTAAAATTTTCCTACACTAACAAATTTAATTATAACCCTTTTTCACATTCAATTACGAAGTATACAATCCAAATACACTAAGAGTATTGCCTAAAAAACCTAACATTGAGGACCCTTAGACTAAAATATAAATTATATGGAATGAGCGCTAAATGGGCAATGCGACCAAAGGCCCAGGCCCCTAGCACTAAGAAATTATGAGAAGTAAATCGTACCAAGAATGATAAAGCTTGGCCAAATTATCAACAAAAACAAACAAGTCAGTATATGAATACAAGACCTATCCAGCTTTTTGGTCAGATATTGGACATGAATGTAAGTTCCACTCTATAATAGGATCTGTCTTGGACACTAAGGCTGCATTTGGTATCGTTTCTACTTTTTAAAAAAAAATTGGAAACAGAAAATCTATTTTCATTTTTTTTTCAGATTTCTCACAACACAAAATATGTTTGGTTTCTTCTTTTTTTTATATAATAACAAAAGAAAAAGGCCACGGGAGAAGCCGGAAGCATGAAACCAAGCATCGAGAGGGTGAGGAGCGAGGGAGGGTGGCAACCGGGGACAACACAACGGGAGCCGCTAGAACAGGAGCGTGCTTGATCGGATTGATGGATGCCGGGAACGAATGGATACCGCTGCTCCTAAGAGAACGGACGGACGGACGAATAACGATGGAAGACGGATGCCAAGAACAAACAAACGGGCATCAAGAATGAAAGAATGGACAAACGGCGATAGAAAATGGGCACCAAGAATGAATGAACGGAGGAACAGAAGAGGCGAGAAAGAAGGAGGGGCGAGAAAGGGGGTGGGGGAAAAAGAGAGAGAAAGAGAAAGAGAGAGAGACTCTTTTCCATCCAAGATCATGAGGTTTGTTGGTCAATAGGAGCAATGGAGCAGTTTTGCTTTAGGATTCCTATGACTAGCCAGCTACTAGATTAGACTACAAGGTTTATCAGCGGGCCAGGGCAAGATTTATATAAAGCTGTCTCTATGTGAATACTTGGTTCATAAATTGTGACTCAAAGATGAACATGAAAGCGTATAACTAACCACGGGTTCCTCTCCCTTTTGTTTTTTACTCTTTTTGGGCCTAGGGATACTTCAAAAAGTTTTCCATGTTTTTATCACTTTGAAAGTACAAGCAGTAGAGTGAGCGTCCCCACCCACTAACTAGCATTCCGGCTTTCATAGTAGGACCATTTTTTGAGTTGAAGTTACAAATGTTAAAAAGAAGCAATGCAGTAATTGAACCTGCAGCATTTAGTAATATAAAATAAAACACATTAGCACAGCTTCCTCAGGAAAGATTACCCTACTGAATTTTGAGAAGTCTCAAAATAGGTAATAACCTATGTTCGGCGACCTACCATATAACAATCAAGAAAAATTTATCAATACTCAGAGCTCAACATATTTTTCACAAATCCGCTTCTACAAAATTAATTGTCCTATTCTCAATGATAGTATACATTCCAACAGGCATTCACATTGGTCTCGCAGTTACATGCATCCAACCAAAACTCGATTATGATAAGATATTCGGAGTTCAGGTTTAGTCCTGCATTCAGAACCAATTGGCAAACCAGCTTGTTGATAGTTAGCAATATTTCATGCAACCTCAAGACTTAATTAAGCTCAAATATAAACAGTCTAAGAGGATGTGTATGGTTCATGAAAGATTTACTTCAATTCAAATCTAAGCGAACTCGTTTAGGAAAATGAGGAGTTCAAGTCCAGAATACAGCCACATAATTCACTTTCCAAAAGTATCCAGGATTTCAAGATCAAGCGAACTTTGAAAGAATTCTCAACCATACACGCAAGCATCCAAGTCAACAGAAAAAAACCGTTCCAATAAATTTCAGGGTTAAGGATACATAAAGAACTAAAACTCACATCTTGCCCCATGTGGGCGATGATATCAGCGATGATGGACGCCACATCCTCCCTCTGCTGCTCCTCCACGAACACCACCGAGTCCAGCGCCACCCTGCACCTCTGGAACGGCAAGTCCCCACGAACCTGCGACCAGACGCCGTCAAGACCGCGCCTTCACCATCAAGAAAGCAAGGGAACGCATCCCAAAACCCTAAAAGACAAGAACGCACCATGGACCAGCAGAGCTCGTAGAGGAATCGGGCCATGGGTACCGGATCGGGGATCTTGAAGGCGGCGTTGGAGGCCTTCCATTCCTGGAGGCATTCCTCGGTGATATACTTGAATTCAGGGGATTGGACCGACATCGAAAGGTGGAGGGAGGAGGGGCCGATGAGGGGACAGAGTCCTAGGGCTTCAGGAGGACGGAGATGCGGAGAGGTAGGGTCTCATGGAGATTAGGGTTTTGAAGCGGTGGGCGAAGGGATGGGGACGAAGGAAGGAAGACGAGAGTGAGAGACGGGAGGTGGGAATGGGCTAAATTCCCGCTGGAGTTCTTTTTAGATATGAGACCCAGCCGGTACCAACGATGGCAGTGGGATAAGCAGGGGCCTTTACTTAATTCCGGTTTAATCTGATGGGCCGAACACTGGACCGGCCTGGACCCACGAGGCAATGAGCCCTATCCAGATCGCAGTTTGCCGGACCCAAAGAACATTAGGACCATGGATTCGGCCCTTGTGTGTGTATTATTAGTCCTCGCCATCAAAAAAAAAAAAAAGGTATCATGAGTCTTTAACCTCTATTATCATGCCACGATCCTAGCATGTGCTTCATACGTGATTATTATTATGACATCCATGACACATGCGATGCACATAAAAGCATTGCATAGATATGGGTGGTCCTATATTTGGTTTGAAAAGAAATTTATTTTTATTTCTACTCTCTTAGAAATAAAAGTACCACATCCCATAAGCAAAGATTGTATATCATAACACATTAGTTTAAGAGCATGTGAAATGCACACTGAGCAAAGTGACATAAGGATATATATATATATATATATATATATATATATATATATATATATATATATATATATATATATATATATATATATATATATATATATATATATATATATATATATATATATATATATATATATATATATAACTTTTTAAGAGAGGGAGGTAAGAAATAACAAGGCATTTGCAATGAATGAGTTGCATATTCGAGATATAAAGGAGAAAGATTTGAGTAGAGTTGAGTTTCAGTTAAAAAGGAAAATCTTAAAAGGGTAAGAGAACATCCATAATCTCTTTCTCAATTCTCATGCCTCACATTCCCTTACATACTTGGCAGCTAAAAGTAAAATTCTGATTGCTTGCAATTTGAGAGAAAAAATTGTTTAGCACTGCTTTTTGTGTTTTTTTATTTTTACAGTTCGGTGGAGGAAACAACTATGCATATCTTTCGGGCGCCCTTTGCTAGAAAATTTTGGAATTTTTTTTCAGAGAAGATCAAATGGTCAGATTTTTATTTGTCTTTCTACAATACATGGTTAAGGAAGATAATTAACAAGAAGCTTAGAGTTGGTAGGATATTTTCTTTTGCAGTGTTGTTTAATAGTGTACTTCGAAGGAGAGAAACCTGAGAATCTTCAAGTTCGAGGTGAAAATGGAACTTTTGTTGATTGAAGATATTTCCAGAATTTGAAAGTTTTGGGCCTTGATTTAGATATTCTTATTAAGTTTTTAAGGTAAGTAGAGAAATTTAAAAGCTTACATATATTTTTAATTTTGTTGTTTAATTTTCTGTATTCCCGGTATTTCATGATCTTAATGAAATATTGACATGAATTTTCTCCCGTCTTTTTTCTCAAAAAATTATTTTCTCGCATGTCCAACATTCTCTTGCACCAACTGAAATTTCTAGGAGGGTAAAAGTGATAGACCAATGGAACTTTATCATGGACTATAATTTATAATCATCATAAGATCACTAGGCAATAATTATAATAGATGCTATTTGATCTTCACATTGTTTATCTATTGTATATTATTTTGAACATTCAAATTTATGGCGTTCACCACTTTCCATTTCTCAGGGGAAAAAAATCTAGTTTTAATATTTTAAAATTAATAATTCAGGGTAGTATTTTATTCAGTAAGCAATGAAGTGGTCAAAAGATGCTTTCTTATTATTGTTCTATGATATATCATCTATTATAATGGCATGTGATTCTCCTAACACAATAATAAAAGATAAAATCAATCAATGAAAAACTGGAGCTCGATCGGGTGTCGAGAGCAGCATGGTTTCAACATTTTAGAATACAAAAGACCATGCAACATATCCACTTACATTGCTAAGAAGGTACCGATAAGCACTTTCATTAATTATAAAGTCATTGCAATAGCATATATATTTTGGATAAGTGACAGGTATTTGATATAATGAAAATGAAGATCAAAAGAGTGAGTACTATGAGATTTCTTTTTAATCAAAAGAAGTCAGTTAAAGAAAAATATGATGAGATGTTTGAAATACAGTCTTTGTACCCGTCTCCTTCTTTCCTATCTTCCATAACATTTTTTCCGTTTTTTTCTATCCACTATGGAGGCAGCACCTTTTATTCTTTTAAAATAATGAAATATTGGGGCAGTACCTTTTAAAACATTCTGGCGACATTTTATTCAGGAAAAAATCAGGAATAAAACTTCTGATAAACCGTTCAAATGGGTTTAAAAGAAGTAGGAATGAGGATAGAATAATTATTCTAGCTGGTCCTGCTTATTCCAGAAACAATTATTCTGAGAGGACTCAAATGACCTTATGATGAAAAGGCAGAGAACAAGAAACTCTAGCCAAATAAATACAGGAACAACTTGCGTGATAACTATTTCAAAATAACCGCCATCTGTCCCTATTCTGCCTTTTTTTTTTTTGATCCCAGAAGAAAATGATGGAATGATTAACTAAATGAATTATAAATCATACCTTGATTCGCTAAATCCATCTTTAATTGGACTCTGAGATGCGTGCCCAGTCTCGATTTGCTCTGATTGAAAAGAGATTAGCGAGAGATCTTCTGGAGAGAGAGCTCTTAGTGCGTGTATAAGAGAAGGGGTCTGACAGGCTATTTATAGCCCTCTCCAGGGACCAAACGCCGTGATTAGTTACACACGTGAAGAGTCACCCCCCATCAAGGCAACCTTTCACTGCCGTGCAATTACCTTAATGCCCTTGTGATGATCAGGATTTACGAAATTCAAGGGACACTTGTCAAACGTGGGTTCTAATTAAACGAGATCAGGGTTTAATTAAAACGGGATCCAACATTCTCCCACTTGGGCCATATTGACGCCATTTGTCAATGTGGGCCACAACTTGACGAGATCCCAACATTCTCCTACTTGGACCATATTGACAAGTGAAATATCCTTAGCACTTGAATGTTATAATCTTTATACGCGTGTTCTTTCTATCCTGATATCAATTTGGGCAAACTTTATGTTTGATTACTTTGAGAATAATAATACGAACCATGGCGGAAATAACACCTATTTGATCGGCGTATAACCTTCCATGATCACTATATTACTAAACCATCATAACCAAACCCCTATGAATGAACTTCTCATAAAATCCATTCTTTGGTCACCATTTCTGCTACCATAATATGCATAAACCACATGAATTCATTAAAGCAGAAAATATAATAAATGTGATTTACAACCATCTGAAATGTGCACAATAATACATCAATTAATTTATACAGAAAAAGCCCATTTGACTGACATGCTCCTTATGCAATCCCGGGGTTATTGCTTTGGTCAAAGGATCTGCCAACATAAGCACATTATTGATGTATTGAACTGAAACTTTATGGTCATCACATTTTTCTTTTATAACAAGATATTTCACCTCCATGTGCTTATTTCCATTGGATATCTTGTTATTCTTTATTGAGGAAACTGCTGCTAAATTATCACTATATAACTTTATGGGCCTTGAAATAGTGTCCACGATCTGTAGGCCTGCGATAAAGTTCCTCAACCAAATAGCCTGTGTAACTGCATCATAGCATGCTAATAACTCAGCCTCCATTGTTGAAGCAGCTGTCATCTTTTGCTTCGAACTCTTCCACGAGACTGCACCACCAGCTAGTAGAAAGATATAACCTGATGTTGATTTTCTACTATCTGGACATCCCGCAAAGTCTGAGTCTGAGTATCCAACTATCTCCAAAAGATCGGATTTGTTGTATGTGAGCATATGATCTTGAGTTCCTTGAAGATATCTCAATACTTTCTTTGCAGCTCTCCAATGTTCCATTCCTGGATTAGCTTGAAATCTCCCCAAGAATCCCACAACATATGCTATATCAGGTCTAGTACAGACTTGAGCATACATTAAAGTCTCAATTAGTGAAGCATATGGAAATGCTTTCATATGCTCCCTTTCAATTTCATTCCTCGGAGATTGTGATTGGCTCAACTTTTCACCTTTAGTAATAGGCACTGGGCTTGGTTTGGAATTTTCCATACCAAATCTCTCCAACATTTTCTTAATATAGGCTTTTTGAGATAGACAAATTTTGTCCTTAGATCTATCTCTATGAACCTCAATGCCAATGACATATGAGGCTTCACCCATATCCTTCATATCAAAATTACTGGAGAGAAATTGCTTAGTCTCCCTAAGCAATGCCAAATCACTACTAGCAAGCAAAATGTCATCTACATATAGGACTAGAAAAATAAATCGACTCCCACTGATCTTAAGATAAATACATCTATCAACAATATTTTCTACAAAGCCAAATGTAGAAATGACGTTATTGAACTTAAGATACCATTGTCGGGATGATTGCTTGAGTCCATATATAGACTTATTTAGCTTGCAAACTTTTTGACTCTGACCTTCTGAAACAAAACCTTCAGGTTGTTTCATATAAACTTCTTCCTCTAAATCTCCATTAAGAAATACAGTTCTCACATCCATTTGGTGCAGCTCTAAGTCAAAATGAGCCACCAAAGCCATAATTATCCTTAAAGAATCCTTCTTTGAAACTGGAGAGAAGGTCTCATGATAATCAATACCCTCCTTTTGAGTAAATCCTTTGGCAACAAGTCTGGCCTTATGTCGCTCTACCTTGCCTTTGGAGTCTATTTTGGTTTTAAAAACTCATTTGCAGCGTACTGCAGTAACTCCAGGAGGTAGTTCAACTAAATTCCAAACATTATTTTTAGCCATATAATCTATCTCATCTTTCATAGCATCCAGCCATTTGGAGGAATTTACTGAATTTATGGCTTGTGAGAAATTTATTGGATCATCTATATTCCCTATGTCATAATCGCTTTCTTGAAGGTATACTATATAATCTGGTGGAATTGGAGATCTCCTTACCCTTGATGACCTTCTTAAAGTTGCTTCTTGATCCACTGGTTCTATAGGTGGAGGAGCAATATTCTCAGTGATAACTGGCACAGATTCAAGTGGAACATTAAAAGTAGACTCATCCTCCTCCAAATCATTATCAATGATAGGTAGAGGAATCATTGGCTGCTTATTTGAATCTTGCACACCATACGGAGTTTGCTTTTCCTCAAAATTAATTTCTTGAGGTTTTATACTCCCACTGATTTGGTCATTTTCAAGGAATCTAGCATTTCTTGTCTCCACAATCCTCAAAGTATGATTAGGACAATAAAATCTGTATCCCTTGGACTTTTCTGGATAACCAATAAAATAACAACTAATGGTTCTAAAGTCCAACTTTTTCTCTTGTGGGTTGTACACCCTTGCCTCAGCTTGACACCCCCAAATGTGTAGATGTCTCAAACTAGGTTTCCTACCTGTCCAAACTTCATAGGGTGTTTTTGGGATAGCTTTAGTAGGAACCCTGTTTAGAATATACGCAGCAGTTTTTAAGGCATCACCCCACAGAGAAATTGGGAGAGTTGAGTGACTAATCATACTTCTTACCATCTCCATTAATGTTCGGTTTCTTCTTTCCGCTACTCCATTTTGATCAGGAGTACCAGGCATAGTGTATTGTGCAACTATACCTTGCTCTTGAAGAAATCGAGCAAATGGACCTAAATATTGTCCTGTTTCAGTATACCTACCGTAGTATTCACCACCTCTATCTGATCTCACAACTTTAATCTTTTTATCAAGTTGTAACTCTACCTCTGTCTTGAAAAGCTTAAATGCATTTAATGCCTCAGCCTTATCGTGCAGCAAGTAGAGATACCCATAGCGTGAGTAATCATCAATAAAGGTGATAAAATATTTATGACCAGTAAAACATGGGGTCGAAAATGGCCCACATATATCTGTATGTATAAGATCCAATAAATTTGTGCTTCTTATGGCACCTTTCTTAAACTTGTTAGTCTGCTTTTCCTTGATGCAGTCTAAACAAGTTTCAAAATCACCATAGTCAAGAGTTGGTAAAATTTCATCATTTACTAATCTCTTGATTCTTTTTATAGAGATATGACCTAATCTTCGGTGCCATAACATAGAGGAAGTTTCGTTTATCATGCTACATTTTAATCCATAATGTTCTTTATTTTGCAGGGATAAAAGGGATAGCTCAAAGGATGTATCAAGGTCTAATTTGAATAAACCATCCTCTAACAAGCAATTACCAATAATAATATTATTCAAAGAAAGGTTTACAAATGACCGTCCAAATGAAATGGTATATCCAAAGGAAACAAGTTTCGAAATAGATATCAAGTTTCTTGAAAATTCGGGTACATAGAAGGTATTTTCTAGATACAAAATATGGCCAGTCTTTAAGGTCAATTTGAACGTTCCAACTGCTTCCACATGTGAACGCATCTTATTTCCCATTATGATGCTTCGTTCACTTTCCGTTGGAATTCTTTTGTTCAATAATCCCTGCAAAGTTTTACATATATGGATAGTAGCACCAGAGTCAATCCACCATGTGTTATGAGGTACATCTATAAAATTTGATTCATAACACACTAAGGAAAGAAAAGTACCTTTCTTTTCGAGCCATTTCTTGTACTTGATGCAGTCCTTTTTCAAATGTCCCTGTTTCCTACAGAAGAAGCACTTTATTTGCCTTTTATCAGTCACTTTGGCTGACACTTTCATTTTCTTCTTCTTAACAGGAATATGATGACTGGTACCGCCGACCTCTTTATGTCCTTTTCCCTTATGAGAGGTGAGATAAACACTCTCTTGCCTCTCTTGTTTTATTCTCTGCTCTTCATCAACACACATGGCTAGAAGTTGATTCATAGTC
Source organism: Phoenix dactylifera (assembly GCF_009389715.1). Taxonomy (NCBI): domain Eukaryota; kingdom Viridiplantae; phylum Streptophyta; class Magnoliopsida; order Arecales; family Arecaceae; genus Phoenix; species Phoenix dactylifera. The sequence goes on along the minus strand of NC_052397.1, from coordinate 2,333,749 downwards.
CATTTTTCTATATGTGTGTTGTATGAGATCTTAAATGGTGCATATTCCATAGGCAGAGAATTAAGAACAAAGTGTACAAGAAAAGTCTTTGACATGTCTACTTCCAATGATTTTAATTGGGCAGCGATGTCACGTAATTCCATAATGTGCTCGCGTATGCCACCATTATCATTATACTTCAAGGAAGCAAACCTTGATATTAAGGTGCTGGCTAGGGCTTTCTTTGAACTCACAAATTGCTCTTCTACTGCTGTTAAGAATTCTTTTGCAGTTTTGCAATCAGGAATTGAACCCCTTATCTTTCTGGAGATATGATTTTGTATGAGTAAAAGACTTAAGCGGTTTGACCGCTCCCACCTCTCATACAACTTTTTCTCCTCTGGCGTAGTTTCCTCTGTGGGGACAAGTGGCATGTCCTCACGAAGTGCCAGATCAATATCCATGCACCCTAAAGTAAATGTCAGTCTTTCTTTCCATTCCGAGAAATTTGAACCATTAAGTATTGGGATGCATGATGTGGATTGTGAAAAAACTGTCGGAAACAAAGCTGCAAAAACATATGCTTACTATCAATATGCATGCTATAATTACGCTAAAACCTTATCTAAATCACTAACCCATATTAGCAATTTAGTGAGTAAATCAAAATTAACTTTACATGATTTACCCCTTTACGATAAAACTAATGCATTAAGTATGATATTTAATGAACTTTAGTTGGAAAAATCCAAAGAATAACAGCCAGATCAGCTCCAGATCGGTGGTGGAGCACTAGGCTCACTTAAGTACCAGCCTTTCTTAGGCACGTATGCCTTTTTGACAAGCTTTTCTTAGACACCGTTATTCAATGGATAAAATTTTACTAGATATTGTTCAATATTAATGAAGAATTCAAGGCCTTTGGGCAACAAGATTTCATCATAAATATCATACTAATAACATTATTTCATCCCATCATTAACTTTGTATAATGATTTCCCTTTGGGGCCGGTTCATTATATATGATGCAACTATTCAATTTCATGAGATAATGATAAAAAGACTCTTTATTGATTAAATTAAACTAAAGCATTCTAAAAGTTATGGGATGCTTTGGCTCGTCACCACAAATATGCAAAAATTTAATCATTTATATATAAGATGCTTTGGCTCGTCTCATGCATATATCATCCTTTTATCATGAAAAATATGAATAATTTAAACAATCATGTATCATCATAAGAAAGCATATAAATTGATCATTTATGTAATAAATTCATTACGGAGACCAATATGTAATAATCAGTGTACCGTTCTGTAATGAATCCTAAGTACAGGGATCAAATAAATATACTTTAGCACCTTTCTGTAATTTAACTTTCGGCTGGGGACCATAGATGAATTTCGGAATCCCCTTGTTCAGAATAACATATTGTCAGGGGTTTCTTTGCAAAACTCACAGTTTAGTCAAAAGGATTCGGGTTTCGGGTTGCGGGTCGAAACCCAATAACCCGGAACCTGTTAATCCCTTCACCTTTTTTTTTTTTTTATTAACCGGATTCGGATTGCGGGTTTAGAAAACCCGAAACCCGAAACCCAACACTATTCATCTTCTTCCCCAAACGAAAAGAGAAGGGGGCCAAAACCAGTGGCCCCTTCTCTCCTAAACGACGGCGGCGCAACCGCCGCCGCCAGCCGTAGACATGGCCGCAGGCTGCGGGGCGGCCACAAGGCGGGGCCGGAGGCCGGGGGTCGGCCGCGGGGTGCGGCCGCAGCCCGTGGTCGCGGGCCGCAGGGGCGTCGGCCGCAGGCCGTGCTGCGGGCGCCGTGGGTGGCGCGGCTGGCGCCGCTGGCAGTGGCCGGGGCCGCTTAGCGGCGGGCCGCAGACCATGGCGGCCGATTTTTTTTTTTTTTCTTCTTCGCCCGCGGTGGCCATGGCGGCCACGGCGGGTTGCAGCCGCTGCCGGCTCGCCGGGGGGCGGGTCGCAGCGGCAGCCGGGGAGTCGGGCCGCTGGACAGTGGCCCTGTTGGCCACCAGTTGGACGGGGAGGGCCGCGACCGAGACCCGCCGCAGCGGCGGCCATGGCAGCGGCTCTCTCTTCCTTATTTTTCTTGAGAAAAATGGAACGAGGGGAAAGATGGGAAGAGTTTAGTCCCACATCGCCCAAATGAAGAAAATTCATTGCTTTAAGGAATATGGGGAAAACTTCTTATTCAGAGATAAGAGTTTAGTCCCACATCGGCTAGCCAAAATTCGTTCCGATGTTTAAATAACATCGGGTTCTCAAGCAGGGTAAACTAATAAATCAAATAGGTATGATTTATTTTGGAATCAAATCCACCCGCTCTGATACCATTGATGGAATGATTAACTAAATGAATTATAAATCATACCTTGATTCGCTAAATCCATCTTTAATTGGACTCTGAGATGCGTGCCCAGTCTCGATTTGCTCTGATTGAAAAGAGATTAGCGAGAGATCTTCTGGAGAGAGAGCTATTAATGCGTGTATAAGAGAAGGGGTCTGACAGGCTATTTATAGCCCTCTCCAGGGACCAAACGCCATGATTAGTTACACACGTGAAGAGTCACCCCCCATCAAGGCAACCTTTCACTGCCGTGCAATTACCTTAATGCCCTTGTGATGATCAGGATTTACGAAATTCAAGGGATATTTGTCAAACGTGGGTTCTAATTAAACGAGATCAGGGTTTAATTAAAACGGGATCCAACAGAAAAGGCAATCTTTGAGATTTCCGTTCAGGGGATGGCAGCTCTGCACTGACCAGACAACAACTTTGTTCGCATATAACGGTCATATAGGTTGTTATATATCCAAATATCTATCTCCTGTCCCCATTTGAATAAAAGCAATACTAAGTAAGTAAAATCATCAAAAAATGTCACTCAGCTGTCTTGCAGCAATCACTTTGCCTTTTTTTTTTTAAGCGGCACAATTCACAAGGTTTATTCAAAAGGAGCAATAATAATACAACAAACCAGCTGAATAATTTTCTGAATTGCGTACCTGAGTTACTATTAAAGCTTTTCTATATATATGGTGCAATGCAATACATCAGAGATATCAAAACAATGTCAACAGTGTTGTAACGGCCAAAATTGTTTCAAACCAACAGGAATATCTCATCAGATCCCATTATTTTGGTATAGACTCTAATAGCTTAACCTATAATGACGATTTCTCTCGAGACCGAGTAAATACAGCGGAAAAAAAATAACTATCTTTCTGTCGAGAAATTATTGGTTAGATCATATTTTTTGGCGAACACAAAAGAAAAATAATCAAGAAAAAAAAAGAAGCAATACAAATGTGATTGTGCATGTTGCTTCGTGGTTGGACTGATCCACCGTTGAGCTAGTAGACTTGATACAGCCAATATTTTTATCCCCCTCTCTCTCTCCCTCTCTCCTATATTTTCATCTGGCAATTAGACTATAGACTTTATGATAAAGAATTACAAAGTAGTAACGGAATTACTCACATGATCTAAGAAAGGATTGTTTTCTCGCAAGCTCCCCTCATGCTTTCCAAGTCCATTGTCATCATTGCTTTGAGAACTCGCCCGCGGTTCATCAAAGGTCTGAGGTGCCCAGGTCCAAGAGCAATCCACCGAAGCCTCTAATAGATCCTCCCAGCTGGGACTCTCCTGTCCAAATTGAAGTAATGGCTTCTCCTCCTCTTCAAGCATTTCCCACTCCACATTAATCGCAGCTATCTTCACAGTCTCTACAGATTTGCTACTGCTGCTCTCCGACTCCATTAGAGTTGACGAAGACGACGAGAAGGTCACCGGGGATGATGACGACGAAGATTCCGTCAGCTGCCACATGTTCTCGACAAAAGATTCTATTGCCCGGACTTGAATCTGAGGAATCTTTTCCACGAGAGGGTACTCATACAGCCCACACAGGCTCATCCTCTTGCACCAATCGTAACACTCCTCAAGGCGGCCGGCTTGCTCGGCGGCCTTCTTATAGATGCCGAGCCCGGCGACGCAAACCCGGTGTGGCATTTGGAGGAGGTTGTCCAACACAACCACGAGCCTTGGCCGGAGTGCGGCGTACCACATGAAGCTATCGCATATGATATGCTTCATGGCAGACCGGACGATGGAGCTCCGATGGGCCGTGCCTAACGGCCGACACTCCATCGCCCGGTCTAACATGCCCTGGAGCTGAGAGACGAGCTCGACGGCCTGGTCCACCTCCTCCACCTTCTTTGCAAAGGTCTCAGGAGGAGGTGGGGAATAGACTATAGTATCCTGGAGGCAGAATAAAGCCTCGTCAAGGAAGTAAGCATAGGATCGGACAAAGATGGTGAACTCGTCCGAAGTGCAGCGGAAATGGCATGGATTGAGGGAAATGATGGCATTTGCATGGGACCTGAGGAGGTCGGAGTGGAAAGGGTGGTCGGAGGGGAGAGTGCGGAGGAGGCGGTGGAGGAGGTGGAGGCATTTGACGGCGACGCGCCAGGACTTGGTCCGGCCGAACCGGCGGGTGAAGCTGAGAGCAAAAGCTTGGGAGGTAGAGGGGGAGGAGGAGAAGAGGTTGGCAAGCTCCCATACAAATTTCTCGGCAAGTGCAGCATCATCAGAAGAAGTGGCCTTGGCAAGGATGAGGTCAAGATCAGATCTGCGCATGATGAGATAGATGAAGTGGAAGGTCCGAGGGAAGGTGATGGAAGGGAAATGGAAATGAGGCACCAGTTGCATGCAGCTAAAAGGGGAAGGGGAATGATGAGATGGCTTTGGGATTTACGCCTGGTCTTTGGAGAATGTGTGAAGCTTTTCAGCCTAGGCTATGTTGCGGCATGGGAAGCATCGAGGAAATGCCTGTCCCCGGCCAATTAAGGCTTCTCTGAAGATGTGGATATCGGCGCGTGCGTTACGAAGGGATGGGGATAGGTCTCCACGCGTTCGTGAGAAGATTTCATTTATGCCATGCCAAACTTGGCTCTTTTTTACTTTAGATATCTTGTTTATAATCCGAACATAGTACAAAAAATGTTTGGATCCAGTTCATGACTTTCTATCCTAGTTTGTTTATAATCTTTAATGGTCCGCGTCATAGTTTCTTGTTGTAAGAATGGTTAAAATAAAATCCTGGACTCTATTGCATCTAATAGACTAGCTTCCCATTGTCACGGCCTGGGGTCTTCGGTGCAAAACTACATAGTCAGGGCTCCGATATATAAATATATAATTGTTAGAGTAAGTGGCTCGTATTAAGTGATACACTGGTACTCTTATTTGAGTAATACACTGGTATTCTAACGAAACGGAGCGAAACGCCGGTATCTTCTTATTTTTGGAACAATTATGTAGTGTTTTATTTTACCAGGAACATTGATAGGGGTTGGAACTCCGGGGCCAGAATTTAAATATAAATATTATATAATACTTGTTATTTTTGAGATATTGAAATTATAATCTTTTCGCTCCCGTAGATGTAGGCATCTTGCCGAACCACGTAAAATCTCTATGTTTGATTTCCTTTCTCTTTCTCTCTTAATTCTTTGTACTGTTCTTCATCATTGGACCCTGCGATTTTACCAAAAATAATCATATCAATACCTCATGTCTATGCAACGACCTATTTACCCCTCCGATAAACATGTATGCAGTCGATGCTATACTCCATATGAATCTTATCATGAACAAGAAACTAAAATACAGGTCATGTTTAGATAATTCATCTTTGTTTGAATGACTTCTTTTTTGAGGAACAAGGAGAGGGAGCTACCTCCTCCGCTGTTTATCAAAGTAGATAAAACAATAAAATCAAAGTACATATTACATGAAGGCGATTAGAGGGGTTTTTTTTTTTCTTGGTGAAGGGAGAATTAAGCAAGGCAAACAATAGATTGAAAAGCCAATAATGGAGAAGAATAGTTGATGTCTGGTAATGAACTCCCAGATTGGTTCTTATGTTCATGTCATGACTTGCTACGCGTTCCCAAACATCTGAACACTGAAGAAAAAGGAAAAAGAAAACCAATACGTATCATGAGTTTGCAATCCAGTATAGTTAATCAGAAGCCAGATTCAATTAAAAACATCATCCGGCATACTTTCATCAACCAACAAATAGATAAAAGGAGAATAGTGGTGACTAATTTTACGAAAGCCCGGTGCTGCAGGTACAAGCCAGCAAATTCGATTCTTCTCTTACGGAAACCAGATTGAGCATCGCATTCAAAACAACTGCCCATGGTGCATGAGTTAAAGAATTCAAAGAAATCCATGGCGCATGAGTAAAAGCACTTGGAGCAATACTGGTCCACCATGAGTTGTTACGAGCAAGTAGCAGGTGATGAAATAGAAGATTGAGGCCAAGGAAATGGCACAAGAGCATGTTGAAAGAAATAAAATACTTCAAATTTTCCGGGCAACTAAATTTGAGTTATATCTTGTCCCTCTCTACACTAACTTGCTTTATCATGTTTACTAACTGATTTTTTTTATAAAAAAGGTAAATTGGCTCAAGGAAAAAATCTGAAGGTTTAAAATATTTTGAAATCAGCATAGCAGAACAAAGAAGAACTGATAAAATATTAGCTGCCAAAGTGTATGACACTTTCTAAAGCAGTGACTGCAGGACTGCAACAGATATAACAAAATGCAGCCCAACTTGGATGGAGCAGCACATCAGAATGTTAGAATTTTTTTAAAGTTTAAATGGAACCTTATCTCTTTCCATTTGAAATTTTAAAATGGAGCAAGAGAACTTGGCTTTATACATCCAATGTGGAACTAAGCAGTACATTCAGCATGATATGAAGACATACTCTGAATCTGTGGTGGCCTCAGGAAGGGGGGCACAAATTATTTCTGACACCTGAATTGTGAAATGTGGGGTTGGTGGTACATCATGCCAATAAGCATGTGAAATGCATGATACACATGTTGGCCCCATGATGTTTGCAATGCATCTCATGCATACCCAAACAATTAAACTAAATTGCAATGTCATCCAACTCCCGAGGCTTCAAAACTTTATTTCATTTTTTCCTTGTTGCCCCGGAAACACTTTCTATATCCGCTTCTCTTTAAGGAGTATATTTACACATTTGTTCATGATCGTGGTTTAAATGGTTCGATTTTTTACGAATCCACGGAGGAAGCAGCTGTCTACGACTTTAAATTTTCATATAGTTTGAGTTAGTCTATAGTCTGTAGTGATACGGAACAACTCCAGTTTTTTCCAAGTCTTCAGATAGAGATGAATGCTCCGCCTCAGATGAGCGGATGAGATAATTTGTCTGTTCGTTTATTTACTCTAATTAATCTTTGCAGCCTAAACACCAAAAGTTCATGCCTTGGGAGATTAAGGGATCGAACAAGCGTAGCATCAAAACAAAAACAGCTTTTTTCTTAGTAAGAAGATGGTGAAGGATTAGGATAAGCCTTCGCAGTGGTGCGGGTGGGCGGCGTACTCCTACCATTGGAATGATTAATTTTGGATGGCCAATGATTTAACTCATATTTAACCTGATCTTGAGCTGAACCTAAGCTGCTCAGATGAATTGCCCGACCTACTCCTACCATTAAGGGTTGTGGAAGGTTAGGGAGGTTTCACCCAAGTTCCAAACCTATAGTTTGGATCTTAAAGTTGCATGATGCACTTTTCAAACAAAAGGGATTGGGATCTAGTTGTCATTATTCCCACAAAGTCGTAAGAAGAGTTCATGATTTTTTCATAAAAGCTTAAGCAATGTATTCGCAAAAAATCAGGTAGATTTGTTTTCAAAAGTGACAAGCTCCTGAATAGAATAGAAGATTATTTGCCATGCGAAAGTTGGGTGAAATAATTTTGCAAAATGACAGATAAAAGAGAAAAAGAAGGGAGAAAGATAGTAAATGTGAAAAAAATAAGAGAGAAGACCCCCGATCAAACTTAATATTGGAAACTAATGATCTATATTTTCTCATCTGATAGTGTTTAATTCATAAATATTCTCGCTGGGAGTAGTCCAAACTCGTTGAAAGTAATACTTCCAAACAAGACACCACATAATCTTAGTAGTTAACTAAAGTCCTCTGGTATTTGGCACATAATTGGAAACATAATCCTGTGTTTCATACTTGAGTCATCTGAAGCTTTGTTCTTCTTTGAAGTTTGATTTTTTGAACATATGCTGCATGTACAGTTGGAGAATTAGCGCTTTTTAGTTTGTTTTTCAGAAGTAGCAAATTGTCCTGTTACATTTCTATTAGATTCATCATTAAATCCAATAATCCTCCTCTCCATGCTGCCAACTCTGATTGGATGGTCGGTTGGACAAATATCATATTAAAATTAGAGGTCGACCATGAGAGAGCCTAGAAACTTTGCTCCATGATTGAACCGAATAGAACCCAATGCAATGTGAACCCAATGCAACTTGGTGAGCCCTCTTTCGACGATAAATTAATGCAATACATATACCCGCGACATAGACAATTATGCCATTCCTTTCTCTTTCTTCTCAATTTTCTATCCAAGTGGCAGTCACCACTTAAAAGTAATCCAGATAAGCTAGAGACTGAGCTATATAATAAATTCCCTTCAATCATTTATGACACGCAAAAAAATTTCCATTGCGTTATAGAGGATACTTCAATGTAGAGCCCTAACTAGTACAAATAATAGTCATTGTCTCCCTTAAATATAAAACAGCCACCTCCAAGCCCTGAAAAACTAAATAAAGTATAAATTTAATGCTAATTTAAAATTCTATTGTAAGTCATTTAGGCTGTTAAATAATTGCAATATCGAACCTGATTTATGAATAATTATGTAGGAGAATATAGAGAAATTGGGAGATACTATTTGAGCCCATAATGTCCTAACCAGTCACTTTCTTAAATACCAATGATTGTATATGAGGGGGAGACTAGCTAATGACTTGGAGGGAGAAATGATTGAAGAAAGGGTAAAGAACCAAGGGGAGCCTTGTACCATATGCAAAATAATGGAGGTAGTGATTAGGCAATACATGAAATATGAAATTGTTTGTAATTTATATGCTTAACCGGGCATCAAGCGAAAATTCATGCATCGAGTCTGAGCTAATCGGTCACTCATGAAACTAATCTGTAATCAGTTATATTCGATAGAGTTTGATGCGTAAATATGTCATTAATAAGATGAACTAGTCCCACAACATACCCTGCAGTGTCTAGTTCAAACTCATATTTAAATTACTTACGTTCCATAAGGTTTAATTCACAAATATTCTCACCTAAAGTCTGAAGACGTGGCAGGTTAAAACTTAAAATTCAATGGAAGTGATGATTACAAACAAATCTCTACGTTAATTTAACATTCGCTTTAAGTCCTGTAGTATTTGGCGAGTTCCAATCTTCTCATTCCACTGCATTAAGCTTGGACTTGTTTCGGTATGCTACCTGATCGAACTAGTTTAAATGAAAATCATAGAAATTAAATCTCCTTACAAACAAATTATTTTGTTTGAGTACTTAAATATTGGCCAAACTATTCGTCTCTCCATTCCATTGAGCTTGAACTGGTCCCAGCAAGTTGCATGACGAGACAGGCTAAAACATGATAACAGTAGCAATTGCAAATAATCAACTCTACAACTGAAATAATTCACTGAAGTCCACCTCATACAAGCCCTCCTGTTCCCAATTCCGTTCGTAGCTCCATGGTTTGAATGGAGATTATATTTCTTTTTCTTCGTGTATTAGTATGGCGTTGGTGCAGCAAACTGATGAAATAAGAGAATTTTTTTTCCTGTACTTTAAGAGAGCAGGGAAGAATGATACTCTAACATCCTTGTTGGCCCGTACTCAATCCTAATAAATATGTGCTGCTGTGTCCCCTAATCTATATAGATTATGAGTCGGGTTCACTCTGATACCATTTATAATAATTTAGGATTTCACCTAAAATTTATTCAACGAATAATTGATGTGGAACTAAACACACGTCTGCATAGGTCTCCACACATGTAGTTGGTGGCAAGATAAAGAAATATTGATACATGGAGTTAGGGGATTGGCACTCTTAAATCTATTGATCAATACCATCACAAGAATTATTTAACAAAATTAATTGTCTTATTATATTTCTGTTAATTTCATCATTAAATCCCAATGATTCTCCCCTCCAAGTTGCCAAGTTTGATTGATGGCTGGTGTGATGAGTATCAAGATTTGGATCCGATGTTGACCATAAAAGAGTGTGGAGACTTCACTCCATAATTGAATTGAAGAAAACCCAACGCAATGTGAACCCAGTGCAACTTGGCGGGACCTCTTGAGACAATAAAGACACTGCATGCTGCCCGAATCCATGTTGTTCCTCCTTTTCTTCTCAATTTTTTGTGCAAATGGCAGCAATGTCTTCTAAAGTTGCTACAAGCACCACCTAACATCCGAGTAAACCTAGATTCTTACCCATAGCATATAGCCTTTAACCATTTATGATCAAAAACAAACTTCCTTAAATTATAGAACAACATACTTTAATGTTCGGGCATAGTTGATGAACAGAAGTCATCGTAATAGGTTTGAACACTCCTCTATTAAATTATAAACATATATGGCAATCTTAAATAACTCTTAAGTTCATGGCAGTCATATCAACCATTTCATTAAAAAAAACACACACACTAAAGTATTGATCTTAAATACTGCAAAATATTATGGAATATAGTACAAAATAAGCATGGCGGTTCGAAGACATTAACCTATAGCATGCTCATTTATGATTTATGATATTTTATATAGGAGGGTATATAAAGACAAAGGCCGGATGCCCCTGGAGTCCATATTATCTTAACCAGTTCATATTTTTTTAAGTATTGATGATTGTGATGGAAAGGGGCTAGCAAAAGAGAGAGAGAGAGAGAGAGAGAGAGAGAGAGAGAGAGAATTTTCTGCAACCACGAGAATCTCATGAATATATATAATATTATTTAATATTTTTAGTTATTAAAAAAAATTTATATTAGATGCATAACTAAATATATATCTGCATTGTTCTTCGTATATTTTTTCTATTTAGGTAATGATGTCCTCGTCAGGCTAGAGATTCAAATCTAATCATAAACACCATGATCAGCTTATAATCAATTTAAATAGATCTATACTGCAGCTTATAACACCATGATACTATTTGTAACGATTCAGGCCTTATCTAAAAAAAATAGCTAGAATATATTTTTTAAATTTTTTAGTCTTTTTTATGCATAATCGATATAGAACTAAATATATATTCGCATAGATACACATAATTTTAAAACTTAAAAGATAGAAAGAAAGCATGTGGCCTCATACTATGTACATAAACAATAATGGAGCTTTGGAAAGATGTGCAAGTGGGAGAGTTGGCCAACTGATCGAATGGACCTGGTAGGTGGCAAGGATGCCCTCGGACGAGATGTTAAAAGACTTAGGACGAACATAATATACTGTGATTGATGGATTCGAAGATCTTAGCAGTATCCCTCATGTCCCCCCTGTACACCACAATCAACACCAAAGACACCCATTTAGATCCGAAAATCTCGGCGTATCTCCATTATCTATGCTTTTTATTTCAATTATATGATTAATTAACCAAGACATAAGATTATATTATGTGACAAGTTAATACTTTGGAATATTCTTGTTCCTACCTTCCTATCCACTAGACTAGTCTTGCAGAGGATGTCTTGCTTCCACGGGGATAATTCTTTTCTCTCTCCCTTTCGTTGTAGTTTATCATGTCATTAGGACATGAGTGGAATACTTTCGACACTGACGCGGACCAACTCTATTATTTTTGGTTCGAGGGTGAATTAAGCTTGTGGTTGTCTTCATAGACATGAGTGTAATTTTACCTTCTCGTTGCAATGATGGATCGTGCTATCGATCCTTTTAAAATTTAGTATACATCGAATTTCTACAAATCAAGCAGTATTCAAGTTTCTGATGGCATCAGTTCTCTTCATTAAATTTTATTCATGAGTATAATATCTATGTCATTACAAGTGTTGCACTGAGCTATACCGAGTTCATCATGGTAACAAAATAAACAAAATCTATAATTCAAATAAGCAAACCTAAAGAACATTCTCCATACAGAACAGTTCTAACTAAATTTTAAGTAGTGTTAATTCACTTTAAAAACCTCACTCCTAGAAACATAATATAAAGCTAAATATTTTAATATTAGTATCAAGTTCATATCTTGTATTGACTTTCAAGATTACAAACAAAATTAGACGAGGACCAATTTGACTATAGCATGATTTACGTACGGTTTATCAAGGACCAGCTCTTATTTGACATGGTGATTGTTTATGTTGGATATTTGCATGCAATATTTTTTTTTATTAGTTGGAATTCTTAACATAGTTGGGCATATTAAGCTAGAATATAGCATTGAAATTTGATTCTTTCTATTGTGAAATATGATTTTGTGGGGTGGGGTTTTGCCCACCAGCAGAGTTCAAATCTTATCCTCTCTGGTTGGGGGAGGGACGCAACTAGTTGGCGAAAGTTTGGTTTTTTCTTATAGTTATTGCATGATCAACAAAATTATCAAGTACAAATTCTCCTCCTCTCAGCTATTTCTAAATTTGCTAAATATCTACCCACCTTTGCTTTCATTCCAAGCAATATGATGTATCCAGCGAAACAGAGGTCATGCACTAGGAAAGAATATACTCCGCACCTTCTTGAAGAGAGAATATATAAAATTGCTTCATATTGTAATAGTTTCTAGGAGGATCATACTGTTCAATGTTTTGTTTGGTAATAAAAAGATGTAGCTAACAAAAGTATATTTGATAATGTGAAAATTAGATAAATTATTGAGATCTTGAACAAATACTATAAAAGCAACTCGTTTGTTTATTTTTTTGTAGCAAATGAAAAAAAAAAGGTGCAAACTAATTTGATAACTCTTCTGATAATTCAATACATGGTCATAAAAAAAGTTGAGACTAAGAATTTTGCCCTTTGAATTATTTTGCCAAATAGTTTGCATATTTGCTATAGCGAGACACCTAAATGGGCTTTCCACAAGTCAAGTCTTAACTCATATACTCATAAACTAAGACTTTCCACCTAATTACATGTGAATTTGCACAGTTAAAATATTAAAAAATGATGTACCGAGTAATAATTTAGCAAACAAACATATATTTGAAGAAGGAGCGAAGCTTCATGCCCACTTTGAGCCTCGGATATCGGGAACTATAACGATCTCCGACTTTGATGTTCCAATGTCTTTTGCAAGATTCCTTGATCCCATAATCGTGGAAAATTTTGAGAAACAAACATGAGGAATGAAATGCTCATGAGAAATAGGACCTACTAAAAGTGTTCTTTAAGTGAAAATTCCGGTATTTTTCATGGAGGCAAAAAAAAAAAAAAAAAGAAAAAAAAGGAGGAAGAAAGAAAAGAAGTTCCACACGATTAGGAACACACGTAAGAATGAACTTGGTACTATTCTGTCGTCAACTTTCCATCATAGCTAATCAAGCATCTCGGTGTAGTGGTTTGATCGAGTCCACCACATGCTGTCCGAACTTGGGAAATGGCCAGTCTCTCTCTGTCATCCATGCATGCAGGTCCCATCAATGAAGAAATGATGATGGAGAGCCAGGCAAGAAAAGGTTCCACCCAAAAGGTGACCCAACACTAATTAGAAGTGGAGCTGTCATGGACCAATGAGAGAGCATCTAAAATGGACCAATAAGAAGACAGGGAGATCAATACGTGCTTCTCAAGTGGCACAGTGGTGGGACCCCATCACCACCACTTGAAGGTCGAAACCACCCTCCCCCTCTATATCATCAATCCAGAGTCCGGACTTGCCCCATGCCCCTCTTCTCTCCCTCCCCCCCCCCCCCCCATCACTCTTTGGTGATCTTGTAGAATTAAGAAGAAATTTAGAAGAAATGGGGTTGTCGAACCGACTCCATGACGTCTCCAGCGACTCCATCCCGATCCTCCTGGTCGTGACGGCAGCCGAGTGGGTCTCCTACCTTCGCTCCCTCCTCCTCTGCCTCCTCCACTCCCTCGGCCTCCTCCGTCTCCACCCCGCCGACGAAGACCCCCTCGTCCCAGCCGCCGGATCCGGCCTCGCCGGCCTCGTCGTCATCGCCGCCTCCACCCGCTCCTTCATCTACGAGCCCGCGCCGTCGGCGGCGGAGGAGGAGGAGTGCGTGGTGTGCCTGTGCGGTCTCGCCGACGGCGACCGGGTCAGGCGGCTGGCGTGCTGCCACGTGTTCCACAGCGAGTGCCTCGACGGGTGGTTCGACCAGAGGAACCTGAGCTGTCCTCTCTGCCGGTCGCCGCTGGCGGCGGAGGAGAGGCGAGCCGATGCAGATCGCCGGATCGGGGCGGAGCTCGTCGCCTGGCTCTCTCCCTATCGATCTGATCATCTCCCGATCGGACGGTGCTGATGTCTTCTCTTCCCAATTATCGTTAATATTACCGTTGCCGCTGTTGTTATAATAATAATAATACTAATTATTGTTATTTGTTTTTGAGGGTCGGCCGTGGCTGAGCTGCTTCGCCTTTTCTTCCACTTTTTATCCCCTTTTTGGAAGAGTTTCTTAAACTCTTCTTCCTCCTCCTCTTCTTCGTGCTTTTTTTTCGGCGTGTGAGGGACAATTACGTTGTAAGTTTTGGTTCCTAATTAAGCATGGATGGCAAGGAGGGATCCTGTAAGTTTTAATTGTGTTAACTGTTTAAAACCATGGTGTTAATGATGGTGTGCTTTATATTGATGCTTCTTGGTTTTTGTTTCTGGATCGTGTCATGGTTCATTCCAACCTTTTCGGATCATATTAGATTTTTATTGATGGTATGATTTGATGATGATGATGATGATGATGATGAAAGGAAGAATTATTACTTTGCTGCAATACTTTTGTAGTTTATTTGTGTCTTGTTATGTTTTTTATTAATTCTTTTGGGCTAAATAAGGTGATGAGGAAGATCAATACTATTTAACTCTTTATATGTTATATTTTAGAGAAATCTGTGGATGGTAGGTTGATTAGGTTTGCCACCACCGCCAGAAACAAGTCTTGGGTGCATGGCGGCACAACTTAACTTTTGATGCACGCCAGATCACCTAATAGACTGGCCTTACTTAGTTAGTCTCCCCAGAAAGAGAAGGGGGAAGTCGGAACGGACTTGCGGAAACCTTTAATAAGACCTTGTGCAAATTGCTGAAGAAGATTAGTGACCAGAAACAAAAGAGATTGATACGAAAGGATCTTCGAATGGGTCCGTGGCTGCACCCTTGACTTTTGATGCATGTTTGCGTGCATCAATTTGGATACACTGGTGGATGACAAATCGACTGGTTTGCATGTTACTCTTAACACATAAGCCCCCCCCCCCCCCCCCCCCCCCCCCCCACCCCTAAATAAAATAATTATAAAAATATTACTGATTATGTCATAAAAATAATAGAAGAAATATGTGAGAAACTCCTAGGAAGGCTTCAAAGCAGCATCTCTTTTCAATGGCAACTACAATAACCCTATTTGCTTCGTTTTGCTCCTTTTTCTATTTTTCATGCATACACTATAGTTGCAGGTAGTACAGAGGGGGATAGACAGTACACTTAAGTAGGTGGGATCAAATACTTGAATACAAGCACCTTTAGTAAATCACCTTTTGCTCCTTTTTCTGTTTTTGTTATTTTTTACTTAAAATCCAAGATAGTAATTTTAAGAAGGATTTTTTTTTTTATTGCTACAATCAAAAATTCTTCTTTGAAGAAGAACAATTGTAAGTGAAGTCATACAATTATTCGATATCCTCATTCTAGAGACTTGGAATAGGGAACCTCGTCGTGAGCAAATTAGTCCATAATAGGAGCCCATTTACTTTGCATATCTAACAAAGTTTCAACAAAAGGGAGAATAAAGAGCTGCATTAGTTTCTCTCTCCTCATTCCTTATAATAAAACTAGCTAATTATTCTCAGAGAGATCAAATACTCACCTCTCAGTACTTTGTGCTCATACCACTATGCTTCCCGTATTTCCAAGAAACAATTGATGTAAAATTAAGTACTAAAGCTTGGTAGTGGTATATATCTGAAACAAAATGCTATCTAACATTAAGTACTAATACATCCGAATACACTTTAATTTGAAAAGCAGTTTTTTTTTTGAGAATGATTTGGCAGAGCCTAATGATTTTCATTGAGCAAATGAAGCCGGTACAAAATATAATTTGAGAGCTCAAAAATAAGAAATTGTTGGTATACAAATTTCAAATGCCACTTGATGTTCTCACCATCAGAATCTTTAATGTTATGACACTACTCTAATTGACTGACAGGGATAGGCCTTTTATTTGCTTCGAGACTTTATGATCTTAATTTGCTTGTTGAAAAGGAGAAGTGAGATTTAAGCCTTCAATGCCATGATGACTACCTACTCTTGGAGATAATGTAAAGTTGGACGAGGAGATCCACTTGGTTCCTTAGACATGAGGATGCCTTGATTACAAGAAAAGTATGCATGACCTCTCACTATCTTTCACTCTCAAATCCCAAGCCCGAACGTATTTGTGGAACTAGGGTTGTTTTTCCCCCCGGAAAATAGGATTAAACAATAATATTTGTTGAGGATGTTGGTTTAGTTCAGCAATGGAATGGTCAAATCATACCCACCTACATTAGTGCAGACATTTTTCCATATGTAAAAAGGGGATCAATTGATGATCAACTTAGTCTGATTAAAAATTGGTTTCTAAACTTAGGTCCACAAATTAGACTCTAAATTCAACTAGTTTGCATAACTGGTTGGCCTGGGTCTGGTTAAGAGCGCTTGTTTGGATGTTATCATCTCTTAAGACTTGTACGTATGACCAAAGCACAATTCTAGTTGGAGACAACCCTCCGAGAATAGGTGGATATAAAATAGAAGGCATGAATTAGCCCTTCCTAATATCAACTTATTGCTAGCTACATGTTTGAACTCTAAAACAAGATTCAATCAACATTACCAAAAGTTTCGAAAACACTTAGAGTTTAACAGACTACATTAGATTTGGGATTTGCATGGAGACCTGAACCGCTGCTACTGTGGCCTGAATTCTATTCCATGCGGTTGAGCTTGCACACCACTCAGCTCTCAGTCCCAACATCCAAGGGTCCTCATATTTCCCTTCTCACAACAAATCTCAACCATCCAATGGCATCTACAATGCCAGCTGACCCATATGGACCACTAAAATTGTGTAGTACAATGGACCCAAAGCTCATAGCTCTTGTTACAGTCACCGGCTGGCCTACCTGAGAAGGGACGTAGTCTTTGAATTATCCGGTGGTCCTACGCGACGGGTCCATATCAGAGGCACAGAGGCCGCACACTAATACCTCACTGTGCTGGATCCCTACAGGCTTTGATGGTACTTCTATGTGTCTTTTTATCCTTTAAATTGCACTTGGTTACTTTCAAGCACGTGAAGCTTGGTCTATAGTGCAAGGTTTATCGTTTCAGCACTGGATTCTATACCAACATCATTTTATTACAATATCAATATACGTAATATGATATTATAAAATTTGGTGTACCGAATATTAGTATGTTAGATATCATATACCAATTCGATATGGATATAGTACGATAAAGAACGGTCTATTATAAATGTCATGACTTCTTTCGAGTGTAATGTTATAGGCTTCAAAAGAAGAATCTAGGCAATTTCATTTAAGTGGTATGGTGGTGCTTCAAGTTTTGTTTTTTTTTATTTTTGTTTGTGTTTTCAATTGAAATATGATCAGTGTCTAGGTGGAGATATAGGTGGTGCAGCATCGAAAGACATGCTATGTCTTTTGTGTTCTTCTGCTGGTTTTAATTCTCTTCTCCATCACTTTATTTCATTTTATTTTAATTTCCTTTCTCTTCTACAACTTTTCATTATTTTAGTAAATTATTTGGAGGATAATAACGTGGATGAACTAAGGTGGATTTCTCTCTCCAAATAAAAGACAAACAAACAAATAAAAGAAGAAATCCAAATATTTGAAGCCAAAGTATCTTTCAGTTTTTATTGAGTTTCCAGTAGTTTCAGCTGAATTTGAAACAAGATCGAGATTAGGCCGAGTGAGTTCGGCCTAGATATAGTGGGGAGAGGCCCAACTAATCATCAAAAGAACTCTCAAGTGGAAGGAGCGCAACCCAGGCCAAAATTGTCATCAAAAGAACCCATCCAACCAAAAGTAAATGGACACGACCACATTTGCTACGTCTGAATCGACGATTAGCGTCAAACGAATGGTTTCAGGCTTGCTACATACAGAGCCAATTAGAACCTAAGTAAGGGGCCAGGTCCAATTAAAACTTAAATCGAAAAAGAGGAGACCCAATTCAACATAACTGAACATAAACGCATTTTGTAAATTAGGCCAAAAGCTGAAAAGAAAAAAAGAAAAACAAATAATACATATTTTGACTTTGCTACTCTTACATTAATTAAAAAAAATCATATCGATGAATTCCCAATGGTTCCGATGGGAACTGGGAAAAGAAGAGGAAGAATAATTTTCAGTTGTTGTTGTCATAATCTTTTAGATAAAAGTAGCACTCTATGAGTGTGTGATACCAACCTAGGGATGCAAATGGGCCAGCCATGTTAAAACTTACACTGTTTCTAAGGCCCACTCAGAACCCTCCTGCGGCCCTGCCTGACCGAAGCCATACTACCGAGGTAAAGTTGTTCCAAGAGACGCATTAATTTGCTGACAACCCGTAACCTTGGTCCCCTGTTCTTCTTCCAACCGGGATGCATTGCCCCCAGGATGGTGAGAAGCTGATAATTTCTCTGAATTCTTAACTAAGAAGTAAGAATCATCCATGGTGATGCAGTCCATCCAACGACAAGTCAAAGGCAAAACTATCATGATGATGACAAGCTTTTCATTTTTGGCCTCCAAGCCAAGCAACTGCGTCCTCCATCTCCCCTATAATTAAGAGGCCACCTTCCGGGATCTTTAACCAAACATACTCTTACATACCATCCCTTTTCATCACCATGCCGCCCCGGCCTGAACCCCGGCCACGCCCACCCGGCCCTCCGCCTCCTCGCCCGGAACCTCCCAGGCCCCCGCCGCCCCGGCCAGAACCGCCCAGGTCCCCGCCGCCCCGGCCAGAACCGCCAAGGGCCCCGCCGCCCCGGCCACAATCTCCCAGGGCCCCGCCGCCCCGGCCAGAACCTCCCAGGGCCCCGCCGCCCAGGCCAGAACCGCCCAGGGCCCCGCCGCCCCGGCCAGAACCGCCCAAGGGCCCGCCGCCCCGGCCAGAACCGCCGAGGGGCCCGCCGCCCAGGCCAGAACCGCCCAGGCCCCCGCCGCCGGGACGTCCGCCGCCCCGTCCAGAACAGCCGAGGCCGCCGCCACCCCGGCCAGAACCACGAGGGCCGCGGCCGCCCGGTCCGCCGCCTCATCACCATAGACCGCGCGGCCCGCCACCACCATGATCACTCCGTCCACTAGCAACGGTGTCGCGATAGGATCTGACAAATACTATGTACTTCTTCATGAGAGACGCCGGTGCTGTGGTGTTCTACATTTCTGTACCAGGATTCCCGTCCTTGCCGGTTCATATGTGGAACCTAGTCGTGTGTGTGTACGTGCAATAAAGTCCCAATGTATTGGTTGATGTACAAATAGTTGTTGATCTTGTTTGGGTATGATTGATCTTACACGCAAAAGAACAAAAAGGAAAAACGATTCCCTTCCAATTAACATTCCTTTAGCTTTATACGATGCAATATTTTCTAGCTAATTGTAGCGATGCATCTTCTTATTATAGATATGTCACATGAGACCAGCTTATGCCTTATACTGGACACACGTTCATTGGAGGTTTCATATCATTAACAAAGTTTGGCTGGGGGCTTCATGTCCCATTCCGGTTGGAGCAAACTAAAAGCGTGAACGTGGCGCAAAGGAGTGGGACTGTCCACTTTTGGATGTCGAACGCAATGACTTGCTGCTGCCTTTCAGCTATCTTATCTGGTTGGTCAGCATCTATTTCAACTCGGCACTAATCCATAACTGGATTGAGCTTTGGTCTTAAATTATAATTATGTTGCAATCTTCCTTTTCTCTTGTTCCTTTTTCTTCTTGTTTTGTAGCCTATGTTGAAAGTTCTTGGCCTAATCTCTCTTTCCTTATGTGCCTAGCTAGTTACAACGTTCAAAAATAACTCCCATACAATAAGCAAGAACTAAACTAGCCAGTAATGGAGGGAAATTGGCATCCCAAATAGCATTCCATGCACTATCCTGATTCTCCTGCAGATGGGTTTGGGAAGCACAGAAAGATTCTATAGGGTCAGCCACCTGCCAAATATCAATTACCCGGGGGGTGATATAGCTTTCTAAAGGAGTTCCATAAACTGCCTCGCAAGACTTAATCCAAGTGATTACCACCCAAGAATCGCTCTTAAGCCAAACTTGTTTAGGCTGAAATGGTCGAACCGCCGCTTTTAAATTAACCACACCATGCAGTTCTCAGCTCGGTATGAGGACGTAGTCTCGCTTTGTGGTGGCTTCAGGAAGGGTACAAAATTATATCCGACAGAGGCTGACATTGATTGTGAAATGTGGGGTTGGTGGTACATCATGCCGATAAGTATTTGAGATACATGCATGATTCACATGTTGGGCCCCATGATGTTTGCAGTGCATCTCATTCATACCCAAATAGGATATGGAGCAAATTTGGACATTCAAACTATTAAACTAAATTACAGTGTAATCTTTGCAGCATAAACACCAAAAATTCAGGCCTTTGGAGACTAAGGGAACAACTGTAGCATCGATTTTTAGTCCTACTCCTACCAATAAGGGTTGTGGAAGGGTAGGGAGGTTTCAATCAAGATCCAGACCTATAGACTGGATCGTAAACTTGCTTGACCTAATTTTCGAACAAAATGGATCGGTCTCATAATAGGTTAGCTCTTGTTAGATTAAATAAATAAGGCAGCTTTGGCCCCCTCTTTCTAATAGAAAAATCCAAACCATCTGATGGCATATTTACCGGGCCAATTGTCATTTCATTGTGGATAGAGTTCCTAATTCCATTCAATTTTATGAGCAAATAATGGCTCAAAATAGACCTGGACAGTGGAAATAGTACTGTGGATCCCAAGCCTCCAGTTGTAATTGTCACGGATCGAAGAAGGGACAAATTCTTCAACTGACCCACCATTGGAGGCAGAAAGGCCACGTACTATTATTAGACTAACACCTCGTTCTGGAACCTGCCAGGCTTCTATAATACCTTTTGATGCATTTTCATCCACTAATTAAACGCATTAAAGATTATTCTTAATCAGACATCAATCAAATAGGGGAATTGTGAAAGGAACACAATATGCATATTTATGGGTTTGAATTTGGGAAGGTTAGTCAACTACGTTTCAAGTTGCAATCTAATCAAAATGGTCCAAATCCAGCTGAACTTAACTGAACTTGAATTGGCTCGAGCTGATTTCCAAGCGAATCAAGTTATAAACACACTCATGGCTTCAGGCTTCATTAGCCCCGTGAATATTGGGGAGAGAAGTTTGGCTCAGTTTAAATGAGCATCCAATTAGCTGAACATAATTCCAGCCCAGTTGTAGCGCTGCTTAGGCCCAAACTATTGTCTCAGGATTGTAGTGGACCTAGGCCAGGGGTGTCCAAGGAAAATGAGCTACGCCTCATTAATTGAAAACATGAATGGTTTCAGTCTTGCTAGAAGGATTCAAATGCAAATCAAAATCAAATTAAGGAAGTGGACCTAATTAAACTTGAACTAATTTGACCAAAACCAATTGAAGAGGACTAGACTGAATTTAGGGTGCGTTCGGTTTACAATTAGAATCGGAATCGGAATGGACCGAATTGAGAATCGAAATGGCCATATTTTTTTGGTGTATTTGGTTCGTAGCTAGAATTAGAATAAAAAATGAAATGGATTTTAAATATTAAGAGAGAGTCGGATTGGGTTTTGGGAGATTAGGGTTTCTTTGTTTTTTTTTAGAACTGGAATGATAATAGGACTTCCTCGATCCAACTAAACAATTGGAATGAGAATTACTCATTTCTATATCTATTCCCGTGCACAACTCCACCCGATCAAACATACCCTCAATGTAGTTGACATACAAATAGATTTTGATACATGCTTGCCTAAATTTTTAAGAATGTTTATAGAGACAAAGATTGCTGCTCAAGGTCTCGAAAATAGGGGAGGTCAACCACTGATTCCTTGTATAGCTCACCTATAGGTGACTTTTTGTTATTAAAACTAAAGTGTTGTTGCTAAATTCTATCCAATTCCATACGATAAAGATGAGACAAGGACTCATGTATTCTTTTTCTCAAAAGAATAAATTTATCTATTGGCCGGCTGCTAATTCTTAACAAAGAAGCATCCACCATGGGAAGCCAGCTAACCAACAGTCAAAAGATCAAAGATCAGCGTGACTAGATTGCGGAGTAAAAGATAATAACGTGTGCAGACCTGCAAGTCAATCAACTAGGAGTCTTCCCAAATGAGCCAAATATCCAACACCTCGGGTGCAATTCATCCCCCCATCTGCCGTCACCACGCCTCCGAGCCACAGCATGGGCCGCCATTGCTTGCACTGCCTTGTCCTGCTCTTTCTTTGGGTCCTTTTGATCCTCCTAAGCACAGTCCTCCAATCCTCCTGGTCCGCCATTATCACACCATGCAATGCCTCTCTACTACGTAATTACCATCGCAATCTTACAAATAAGAAAATATGGGCAAGGGAGTTTTACTCCTTGTATATCTAGAATTCTTGTGTAAATACGGGCGGGTTGGCCCATGAATCACAATTTATATTTTGTTGGCCGAGTAGAATGGGTTTTGATTTGATCAATGATGCCGTACGCATCGTGGCCTCCGCTCCCAAGTGCGAACAGGCTTAGAACGGGCTGTGGAGACCGTCTGGGATGGACCAAACATTTTTCAATTCAGTATCGGAAAAAAAATAAAATAAAATTACACCCTCGAATGAACCATCTCACTGAAGTATTGCAAGGATGCCGCTCATCATACTTTGCTGGTTCTGAGGCTGATAATCTTTTTTATATATATATATATATATATATATATATATATATATATATATATATATATATATATATATAAGTCAACAGGGCAGAAGATGAGATAACTTCATTTATAACTCATCTTTTTAATCAGTATTTTGAAGGTCTACATTTTTATTGCCTTCCCTGTTGTATAATATTTTGTACTCGGATGCTATTAGCTCTATGTATATTAGGGCAGTTTAATTTTGCCACCTTATCGAAAAAAAATACGGTCAACGTGAAGAGATTTTGCCCGAGAAGGTATGTAACCGTAAAAACGCAATAGTCTGTGAAGACAAAATGGTAGAATAAAAAAATAAACAAAACCAGAACGTAAGAAGCATTCGTGGTTATCACTTTTTTTTTTCTTCTTTTTTTTAATTACTTTTATTATTATTGATATTTTTTGTTGGCCTCATCTAAAGTTCAGCAGCGATGGAGAGAGAGGATCCTAACCTTCTATTTTATGATTTTATCTAAGCCTAAGGGCAAGATTCCTCGACCTTGAGCCAAACGTTCATCCCACTTCAACTACCTTTGATCGCTGTGGGTAGAATGGCGCCGCCCCGGCCGCCACCCCGCCGGCCAGAACCCCCACCACCGCCCAGGCCCAGATCGCCGCCCCCGCCCAGACCGCCGCCACCCCACAGGCCGCCGCCGCCACGCCACAGGCCGCCGCCGCCCCCGCCCCACAGGCCGCCGCCGCCCCCGCCCCACAGGCCGCCGAGGCACAGATCACCACCACCACCCAGACCGCGACACCCGCCCCGACCGCCGCCACCCCCAGGCCCACCTCCTCCCCCGCCTAGACCGCAACGACCGCCTAGATAGCCACTTCCACCGCCGAGGCCGCCTAGACCTAGACCGACACTCCTTCCAAGACCGCAACCCCCGCCCAGCCCCTGGCCGGAATCTCCGCCACCACCAAGGCCACTGCGCCGGCCAGAACCCCCCGATACCGCCGCCACCCCCCAGGTCCAGACCGCGTCCATCGCCCGGACCTCCGCCCCCACCTAGACCGCAACCCCTGCCCCGACCGCCGCCACCGCTGAGGCCCCCG
The DNA here is from genome assembly GCF_009389715.1 of Phoenix dactylifera. NCBI lineage: Eukaryota > Viridiplantae > Streptophyta > Magnoliopsida > Arecales > Arecaceae > Phoenix > Phoenix dactylifera. The sequence continues at coordinate 2,309,608 of NC_052397.1, read as the reverse complement.
CCTAGAACGACACCCCCTCCAAGACCGCAACCCACGCCCAGACCGTCGCCACCGCCCAGCCCTGTCCGGGACCTCCGCCACCGCCCAGGCTGCCGCGCCGTGGACCTCCGCCGCCCCGAGCATAACAGCCTAGGCCGCCACCGTCCCTCTGCCCAACTCCACCATTATCATACGGTCCACTCCCTCACTAGTATGGCTTGCTAACGATGGCATAGAGAACAAGTGTTTTAGCCATCCCTTCAAAATAAGTACTGGTATCATGGTGTATTCTATCAGATAGAAACCTTCTTGCCATTTGATTTGCGGATTTGTTGGCGAATGCACTGAAAGATCGAGGATGACCGATCCAGCTACGAAGTTGGACTCGTGTCTGATCGAGTGTGTGGGTGACACACTATATATATACCTTACGACACCGCAGCCAGTGTCCCGGAAGTCTTGCATCAACTAAGACTGCAGGTGAGATTGGGGCATTCTCTGTTCTTTGTTTGCACCATCTCCTCGTATTTTTTACCCCTAAGAAATATAGGCTCTGCGCATCCAAATAATAGATACAAGAGGTTTTGTATCGTTGTTAGCAGGGCATTAACTGATATGTGGTGAGCTATTGATTGTTCAGTGATGGTGATGCTCAGTGCTTGGCTTTGTTTTGAGTAATGATCTTGAAATCGGTGCAAGGTTGTGATACTCGCAGTGATGCATCTTGTTCATGCGTTATACTTTGTTCTTCCAGCTTATAGACTCTGGCTTCATTTTCCGTCATGCCGTAATTCTCCTTGATATCCTTTGTTCACATTTTTTGCCTCAAAAAAAAAAAAAAAGGAACCCTCAAAATGATCAGCTGAGATCCTATATTCATATAACGTAATTATATTTTGGTTTCTTCTTTTTTGTATGCGCATCCTTTTTATAACAAATACATGTCTAAATATTTACAATATGGATAAAAAGATTAAGTCATAAAGATAATCATCGAGATCAAATTGGAAATAGATTTAACAATTTGCTCCTCCATTTTGTCTGATGATTGACTGGAAACCCTTTGCCGATCCACTGATATCTGGATCAGAGAGAAACAGGGGAACAGGGGAGGGCAGGGACAGGAGAAGATGCATGGAAAGCTGTATGGCGTGAAGCACCCCAAATATTCCTTTCTAAGCTTAGTCATTCAGGACAGAAGCCAGTGAAGACGAGAACAAGAGCCGAACTAAGCTCCATAATATCTTTGGATTGGCACTCCACCTTTTATTACATAAATCACGTAAAAAGCAGGAGTCAGATACTGGTATTAACATAACCAAAACGAAACGGGACAACGATCATCCAACCATACAACCATCCATTAGTAACACAATCATGCATAGCCTCCTCATTTATTCACATAAATACTTCTTTCTATCATTCCCTCCTAAACAACAACAATCTATTCCAACTTTTCGCGTTTGCTCCTCCTGATTGTGGACGTTGCTTTGTTGAGGCATAAGCGGCTGCTTTGTTCATTGATAACGTGGTGGCGGTGGAGGGTAAGGCCCCGGCGGCGGTGGGCCTGGCGGAGGCGGCGCGTAGGGATCGAAGAAGGCAGGTGGTGGAGGGGGGCCAGGTGGGCCTGGCGGCGGCGGCGGCGGCGGCGCAGCGAAGGGGCTTGGACCGGGCTGCCATGGTCCTGGCGGCGGTGGAGCGTAAGCACCTGGCGGTGGAGGAGCAAAGGGACCGGGCGGTGGAGGAGCAAAGGGACCGGGCGGCGGAGGGTGCCTGCGGGGGTCCATGAGAGTATTTGACTGAAGGTTGCGTGGAGAGATGGCTTCTATATTGGTTCGTGCCTTCTTATATAATGGTGTTGGAAGAAGGTAGGAACTCTTTGCACGGCTGTCTTGTTGACCAGCCGGTTTGAAAGGTGAGGTAGTTGGTGCTCGTGACTGACTGGTCTGGAACGTTGGGCGACATGGTTTGGTCCGGTCCGGTCCATCGAGCCTTTTTAGCCAGGTTGAATCCAGAACATGCTTGGGTCTTGTTTCAACGTAGCCGAAAGCTTAGAGTTGATTTGTTTAGCTCGGTAAGAAACAAGCGAGTTAGAATTCAATGAATGGCCTGTTTAGGTCCATGACTGTGTGCTGCAATGGATTGTTCCATAATAACATCACACTAGCTTTACCGTAAGATTAATCGGCATAACAATGGACTGGGCTTCGTAATTGTGCTTATCTTTTATCAATTCTTTTGACCACCCACTCAGGTATTTTCTGAGCCTATATAAAGCATAGGGGAAGTATGGTATTAGCAAGAATGAGTCTGTGGATGCTGGTAGATTGCGCAAAGGTTTAGATCCCAGAAAGAAGAAAACAAAAAAGATGTTTGTAGGTAGCTCTTATCGGTCTAATTGGCCTATTCTTTATAACTATAGTTTTCGAACGGACTTCTAAACCATACCGCACAGCAAACCTAAAATACCATAATCTTTTTTCACGAACCCAAAACCAAAGATTACTCACTCATAACCCATAACAAAATTTAACATGCCAAATACAATCCATGACTTAAACCATCCTTGTACACTTACATTCCAGTCAACAACGAACCCGAGCCCATATTTCGAAGCCTATTCATAACGACACAAACAAATTAAAACGAAAGTGCAACCTTAGTCATGGTCTATAAATGTTCATAAACCTAAAACTTGATGCAAGTCCTTTCTGAAACCCAAAATGCCAAACCCAACCTTAATCCCATTGGTCATGCAAAGCCATCTCTGTCTATTCACATACGAAAACTAAGCATGACCGCAAGCCCAAGCCCATTAAGCTCAAAAAGCTAGAACCACCCATTCCTATTTCTATAAATTTCCCTATTTCTCGGTGGTGAATAAGTATTCGTATGCGTATAATTATTAAATGCCCCAGTTCTCATGGTGGATGGGCCAGGGAGAGAGAAGTGAGGATATGCATAAGAAAAGAAAGCCATCATGCTTCCATTTCAAATCCATCCACCCAACTTTCCCTTCACCTACAACAAAAACGCTCAGCAATGCACGCGAAACCAAACCTCACAAGAATTTGGTGCCATCACATTAATCATCCATTATCCTCATTTTCATTTGATTTGAACAACTTAAAAGATTCAATAAATCTACAAAAATAAATTTTCTACGATAAGAAATTCAAAAGGTATTTTTGCTTTGAATCAACTATTAATTTGCATGAATTTTTAGGGTGACAACAAAAAAATTCGGATCATGCATGCAAGATCTGGATAGAGTAGGCTCTCTTAACTATGTCTGTGTAATTATATTATGGATGGAGAAATACGAATCAGATCTGTTATTTTACAATTTTACGAAGGAACATTAACAAAAGAATATCATTCTCAAACATGAAACTGGAAGAGCTTTTTAAAAGAAGACCCATCCAAGAAAGCTATATATGCTGCAGAACCAAAGAATCATATTTATTTTCATATATTTCTCTCACAAAATTGTTCTCATATTATAGAAGAAAATCGAACACATCCCTTCCAAAATGCCGAACAAATAAACAACCAAAGCATAGCAGTGATTTTCATATCACACAATCGACACTCCATTAACAAAAACCTCAACGCTAACCTCAACGTTATCCCTCAAGCACCCTCCGGATGTAAGTCCTCCTGCTCTCATCTGCCAAAATATGAACACAAACAACAACCAAGTCAGTTTCCAACTTGACAGATTAAAATGAGAAAAGGGGCTAAGGTGATGACAGAAGCATAGAGAGCACAGAGGAGTGAGATGCGAAGCACCATGCATCTCATCATATGTGCTCTCTATCTTCTGTCAGCAGCATCACCACAAGCCTCCCTTGCCTCCTACCGATATCATAGAGGGGATAAAAAATGACAGAGAGGTGGAAGACATAGCATGAAGGGAGCTATAAAGGTGGTGAAGAATGGTAATAGCTACAGGGGCATAAGGGATGTGAAAAGTTCTCGGGTAACAAAGAACTCCTCCCTTCCCCACTATTTATAGCAGAGCGTGTTTTTATTGGTAGCACAGTAGAGGGTTAGGAAAGGGTCGTCTTCTTCTAGTCGGTACAATCCTCATGGTCTTTCCTACCTACTCAGTAACCGTTTTAGGGACCAATGGAAAAGTTGGTCTATATTTGTGTGACTGACCCCTTTTTTTTCATCAACTGTGGATGACCCTCATTTTTTTGTTCTGATTAGCATAGTGTGTTTGATTTTACAAAGCTCGAACAGCTGAATGCTTCTCTCTTATCTACTCTCTATTGACACATCTGTTCACTAGATTAGAAGATTGCAGCTTATGCAACCTATGGCAAGTAAGACTGAAGACCCCAACCTGGAATTGATTGCACATAGGTTGGTCCTTACTCCAATTGGAGAAGCCTTTAGTTTTTTGAGTGCTGTTGAGGTGCATAGTGGCAAAAGAGGCATTGTTGTTAGTCACGCATTTGGTGTTCAACAATAATTAGGCTGGGATTAACAATTCAACATTCCAAAATAAGGGGCCATTTTTTTCTTAAAAATAAGATATAATCAGTGACAAAAGCATGTATTCGAAAGGCGACAGCAACATACATGATGGCCACTACCTATTAACAATAAAAACAAATAATGTCCTCGATTTGTAACTAATGAGTGCTTAATAAATAATTAATTATATTCAGCTAAAAGTTCATCAATAAGAATAACTTGCCTAGTATTGATGCTGGTGATGGGGTTATTAGCATCTCACCTTTCGCGTGGGCTACCTATTGTGGGATTGATGTCATGGAATTTAGGTAGTATATTTCAACTCACTCATTTTAATTCCTTTACTAGTTACATTCAAAAGGTCATCGATAATAAAAAAATTGCACTCGTATTTTAGGTAGAACATTAGAGTGGATTATAAGTGATGGTTGTGCCATTATGATATGATGATTATGTTAAATAAATGTTCATGTCACTTTAGCAAGCTATCACCAAACATTTGGCTACGTGTGAGAGGTCTTACCTTGGTGTGGCTTCGTTGACGTCTTAAACCGAGCTCCTCAATGTTCTCTTTAGCGCAATTAAAAGCATGGGCCATGCCATAATGTCTGCCGGGCAATTTCGTGAGGGACATGGCAACTTGCTTTAGAAAAAAATGACGTAGGGGAAAGAGAAGAAGAGAAGGCTAAAAGAATATTTTAAACAAAGGGGAGAGAAAGGTGGAAACGCAACGGAAGAATCCACATTCATAGTTTCAAAGGACCTTATCCTTTATCCTCACCCCTCTCCTATCAATGGCCTGGTGACCCCACCGGCTTCCAAGTGTCACGGCGCACGTGTCGATGGAGGACTTATGCTTCCTTGGGCACGAATCTTGATGAGGATGTTAGCGTACGTGTCAACAAAAAAGCAGTGGTGGGCCCGATGAATTTGGCGGGTGGAGCTGTCGTAATGGGAAGGGGGGAATGGAGGGGTTGTATCTTCCGAGCGAAGAACGATGGATCCAACCACTGGATCGCGCCCGCTGCGAACTTTTTTTCATCCGCCTGCACGGATCGCGAAGTAACTATTGGGAGATCTAACGGTTGGCGAGGGATGGTGGGATGGGGTCCCACCATGTGACGAGGGATGGTGGGATGGGGTGTTTGTGGCCGTCGGATGGGAATGGTGACGTTTTAGGAAACTTAGGGTCGGTGGGGTTCGGCATCCATATCATTTTTAGAAATAACTGCAAGGGTTCGGAGTCAACGGGAGAGGAAAGATCGCACGTGGCTGGGGATAGCTTTGGGTTCTCTTACCCTGCTGACGTGGGAGGTGATTCGGTGTTTGGTTCCAAACAGGGATTCTACGGGAGCTCGTACGTGTCACCAGGGAGGGCATCTTTGCACCCATCATCTATCGTACTTTAAATTGCTGCTCATGAACAGAAGTTTGCCATTTAATACTAGATAATAAAATACCAACTCTTCAACCCAGTTGCCGCTGAATCCTAGATTGAAGTCGGAGTATTCCTCGGCTTGCTCTGAAATCCGTAAGAATCGAACTGAACGAGGCGACCGATGTGTGGAAGAGCTGGTCTTCTCCGATGATGACTTGCAAAAAGTCCGCTTACTGAAAAATTTCTGGCAGAGGATCCTTCAATGCCTAAATCAAAATAGTGAGGCAATAGTGCTGCTGAGGGGGAGCGGATCCTGGGATTTTAGTGTCATACTGCTTGAGTGACGAAGAGGGCTGTGCCTTAAATGGAGGGTGACTCTTTTCTTTTCAGAGGTACCTTTTAAAGGGCAAAGCCATGAGGGAAAACACTGCGTGGAAACATGGGTGCTCTTCCCCAACGCGGATATTTGATCCTCGCACTTGGCCGGCAATAAATTAGGAGTCACTGAAGACCTTCAATTGCGGAACACCGAACTGTTTAGAAAGCTTAATCCCAATAATAAGCGCTTCATATTCAGCTTTCTTATTTAAGGCTGGGAATTTGAAAAAGGAGAAGAGTTGGGGGTGGTAAAAATATCACATTTGAACGAGAAGAGGTTGAGGCGGAAAAAGACGGAGGACGGGTTTTCTGGGGGGGTCTTTGGGGTATTCTGTCGAATAGGTGAGGGTGCGTGGGGATGACCGATTTGGGGGATGGATCGGCGGCGCCGGGAGCTGAGATGCCGAAGGGCTTAGGCCCCGGGGCTGCGGAGAAGGGTCGTTCATGGGCAGATGTGGCCAAGGGAGAGCCGCGGAGGCAACATGGATCCCCCTCCTATCATCCTTCCCCACGGGTGTTGGAACTTCTGCAGAGAAGGTTTTCCGAGGTGGTGGATGTCCCGGAGGAGGAGCTGGAGGGAAGTCGTTCGGAGTGGCGGACCTCCACGATCCTGGTGAGAAGTCTTGGGAGGTATGTTCCGGCGGACTGGGTGGCGAAGGAAATCAAAAGGGTGGGGCGCTTGGGATACGAGGTGGAATGCTTCTTGTTGATGGACGGGTTCTTCGCTGTCCGATTTGAGAACGAGGTCGATCGGGAAGCTGCTCTGGCGAGCGGTCCGTGGATGGTGGCCGGTCAGCTTCTTGCAATGGACCGGTGGCGTCCTAACTTCATTCCGGGCGACGAGGGACTCAGCCGGGTGGTCGTTTGGCTCCGCATGCCTAGGTTGCCTTTGGATTACTGGAAGAAGGCGACCATCATGCGGATTGCTGCCTCTGCCGGAACTCCTCTGGCCTTGGATGGGGTCACAGAGCAGGGGAGGCGCTGCGGTTTTGCCAGAGTGAAGGTTGCTTTGGATTGCTCTGCTCCTCTTAAACCGGGCACGCTAGTGAGGGGGTCATCGAAGGGGGTTGCGGAGGTATTTTGGCAGGATTTCATCTATGAAAACATGCCGGCTCCCTGCTCCAGGTGCGGGCGTATTGGGCATCCGATGGCGAACTGTGCTTTTTCCATCCCGGAGGCCGTGGTGGCGGAAGAAGGGGAGATTCCTGGTGATGGGATGGAGCCCCCGAGGCCGTCGGCTCAGGTGAATGGGGGTGGTGGTGAACCGGAGGATCCGCCGGTGTTCGGCCCATGGATGGTCACGGGTCATGTGCGGGCGCCGTGGGTGGCTAAGGGGTCGGCACGGAGGAAGATGACGGCCAAGCCAGGGGCTGGTCCGAGTGCGGCACCTACCTCTCCCCGTTCCGGTCTGAAGCCAGGCGTGAACAGGGACGGTGCGGGATATTCCCCGATCGACCTTGACGGGTGGCAAAAGCCCACCAAGGTTGCTCGCCGAAGGACGCCGGAGAAGGACGTCTCAGAAGCCGGCGGAGGCGTCAACAAGGGCGGCCCGAGTTACTCCACCCAGGCCGAAGGCGCGGCGGCTGTGTTGGATCCAGGTCCGAGCTCGGGCGGAATCGACTCAGTGCCGACTCGGGCTGTGGGTGAGGCGGGACCCAAAGCTGTTCGGGATGGGGTCGAGTCTGATGATGTGGGCGAGGTGGGATCCATTCTCGGGTCAAGGCTGTTGCCATTGATCTCGGCGGTATGGGTCGGAGCCCGATGAAACGAAGCAGAAGCCCGGCTAGATCTAAGGGGCTGCTTCGCTCGACCTCCCCCGGGGGAGGGTTTAGTTCTTTGAGGAAGGAGAGGCCGGAGGGAAACCGCCACTGGAGGAGCAAGAGCTCCCCTCCGCCCCTCTCGGCGGTGTGCGGTCGGCCTCCTAGGGCGGAGCGGGAGCCCAAAGGCGGTGGTCCCTCTCGGCGTGTGGTGGTGGGGGCGACTGGGAAGACTCTGGCCCGGTCCCTCTCTGTGACGGCGTTGGCCCCGGAGCTGGCAGTTGATCAGGCGGCACGGCAGGCTGGGAAGAAGGAAGGGCCGTGTCTTTCGGTGGGGATGGGGGGTGCGGGTGGGCCGCTCGATCAACCTCCGTCTGCGGTGGCCAAAGCCTTACAGGTGGATCGGGGTAAGCTCCCTATGCTGCCGGATACGGGTGAGTCCTCTAGACCCTGTGGTGTGGGGGGTGGCCAGAGTGAGGACTCCGGAAGCAGGCTGCAAAGGGGTCCGTTGCTTCCTGCAGCAGAGCTACGAACGGAGTTGGGCCAGGAGGCTCAATCGGAGGCTGGTGGTGCTCACCTCCGAGTCTTGGACCAATTGAAGATTGCTGTGGAGAGGGTGCATACAGGAGAATTGGCTTGTGATGGACCTGGGAATGAGGTGGTGGTTCGTGTAGGGTGTCCAGTGCCGGAGACTAGCGGTGTTCCCTTCTGTGCTTTGGATCAATTGAAGGGTGCGGTGAGGAAGCTGAATAGAGGAGGATTGGTCAGTGAGGGATCTGTGAATGAGGTGGAGTTTCATGATTGCAACCCCGGGATGGCGGGTTGTGATACTCCCATGGGTGAACAATGAAGGTTCTCCTATGGAATTGTCGTGGTGCGGGGAAGCCCTCTTTTGCCCCGGCGTTCCGGAGGTTTGTGTTACAGAACAGACCGGATGTTTGTATTTTGTTTGAGACCCGTTTATCGGGTAGGGGCCTTCAGAAGGCAAGGAGAGTGCTCCCTCGGACATGGGGATTCTATGCAGTGGAGTCCCGTGGGTTGTCAGGTGGGATAATTGTCACGTGGAGGCTGGAGTCGTGTAGATTGGATCCGTTTCATGTTTGTGGCCAAGAGGTGATCCTGGTGATCTCGGAGGGCACAGACGATCCCCGGGTTCTTGCGGCGGTGTATGCGAGTACTGACTTCAGGGAGAGGCGACGGTTGTGGGAGGAGGCTTCGCAGTTGGTTGCTCAGGGCTTCCCTTTTCTGATGGCGGGTGACTTTAATTGTATTGTCGACCCTCAGGAGAAGATGGGGGGTAAGCCTTTCTCCCACGAGAGGAAGGTTAAGGAATTCCAGAATTTTTTGACTACAAATGGGTTGATTGACTTGGGATTTACTGGTCCAAGATTCACATGGTGCAATAATCAACAGGGTCCGGCCAGGGTTTGGGAGAGACTTGATAGAGCTTGTGCGACAGCTGGATGGGTCCAGAGATTCTCGGATCATCGTGTGTCTCACTTACCCAGGATTGCATCTGATCATTGTCCCTTGTTGTTGAGCACTGATGCTTTTGTTCCGGTGCACCCCCCATTCAGGTTCGAGAAGATATGGCTTTCTTACCCTCGTTCATGGGAGATGGTCAGGGAGGCGTGGAGCACTCCTGTGAGGGGTGATGCCATGTACCGGGTGTCCCGGAGATTGGAGTTGGCGCGGAGGAGGCTGAGGAGAAGGAATCGAGAGGAGGTGGGTGACATTTTTAGGAGGATTGAGGAGTCAGAGGTGGCCATTGTTAGGTTACAGGATCAGGAGGCTCGAGGGGGGGGGGTCTGTCAGATGAGGTTATGGGGGAGCTTAGATCCTTACTTGCTCTGCATGATGGCCTACTTAGACAGCAGGAGATATTTTGGAGACAGAAGGCGAGGGTACAGTGGATTATGGAGGGGGACAGGAACACCAGATATTTTCACCAGGCGACAGTGATTAGGAGGAACCAGAACAGGATCAGGCTTATTAGGGATGAGGAGGGGCAGCAGTCGGAGGAGCCGGAGGTGATACAGAGGATTCTGGTGAGCTTCTTTAGGAGCAGATGGACAGAGCAGACTGGTGGAGCGAGCCTAGCAGATATTCCACCGCCAGGGGAGGTGGTCACAGAGGAGGAGAACTCTGGTTTGATTAGTCCGGTATCAGAGAGGGAGATCAGGGAGGCGGTGTGGTCCCTCGGAGGGGACAAGGCGCCGGGGCCGGATGGGTTCCCACCGGTGTTCTTTCAGCGATATTGGATGATAGTTGGACGGGATGTGACGGCAGCTATACAGCAGTTCTTCAGTACAGCAGTGATGACGGCTGAGTGGCAGAGGACCTTCATTGCCCTGATCCCGAAACGGCAGGATGCTACGGAGCCGAGTCATTTTCGTCCGATCAGCCTGTGTACGACTTTGTACAAGGTGACGACGAAAATTCTCGCTATCAGATTGAGGGGGGTGCTCCCTAGGCTTATATCCCCGGAGCAGGGGGCTTTTTTGGAGGGGCGGAGTATATCGGATAATGTACTCATAGCTCAGGAGTTTATGTTTGATCTTAGCAGAGCTCCGATGAGGAGAAGCTTGATGGGGGTCAAGCTTGATATGGAGAGGGCTTATGACAGGATGAGGTGGGACTTTGTGCAGCAGTCCTTGCGGTTGTTTGGGGTACATGAGACATGGATCAGGTGGGCGATGGGTTGCATCAGGGTGCCCTCCTTTGCTATTTTGGTGAACGGTTCGCCCTCCCGTTTCTTTACGTCGTCTGGGGGTTTGCATCAGGGTTGTCCCCTCTCTCCATTGCTGTTTATTATTTGTGCGGATGCATTGTCTAGATTCTTGCGGCAGGCAGTGATGAGTCAGGAGCTGGAGGCTTACAGACCGGTGGAGGGAGCAGTGGCGATCTCCCATCTGCTATTTGCTGATGATTGCATGCTTTTAGCCAGGTCCACGAGGCAGTCGGCTCGAGTTATAGATCAGATTCTTCGGGATTACTGTGCTCTGTCTGGGCAGCAGGTCAATTTGGACAAGTCTGCTGTTATCTTTAGTCCGAAGACGCGCGGGGCGCTGAAGCTCTCTATATTGGAGGTTCTAGGAGTGGGAGAACAGGGGGGCCTGATGTCTTATTTGGGGGTACCTTTATGTGGCCGACGTTTGAGGATTAGGGACTGTGTGTCCCTTGTGACTAGAGTCAGATGCAGGCTGGAGGGCTGGCAGTCTCATTCATTGTCTATGATGGGGAGGATCGTACTGGTGCGTTCTGTACTTTCATCTGTTCCTATTTATCTTCTATCCCACGTCGATATTCCGGTGTCAGTCTTGAGGTCCCTTGAGCAGTTGTTCAGGGAGTTTATTTGGGGGAGGAGGAGTGGCAGAGGCGGGATCCACTTGGTGGCCTAGGAGAGTGTTTGCCAGCCGACCAGTGCCGGGGGGCTGGGAGTGCAGTCTTTGATGACGAGACGGGAGGTGTTAGCGGCGAGGCATGCAGCCAGATTTGTGCTTGAGCCAGAGAGTATGTGGTCCTCATTGATGAGGGCCAAATATGGTGTCTTGGTGCCTGGGGGGCGGATAGAGCGTCACCACTCTCCGATATGGCGAGTGATGTGTGCCAGGGCTATGGTGGTGCTTCCGGAGATCAGATGGGTGATTGGTGACAGGCACTCGATAGACGTGCTGGAGGATAGCTGGGTGACTGATTGGCCGATATGTCGTCTGCCGACCACGGTGGACTCTGCGAGACTAGCTGGGTGCAGGGTCAGGGATCTGCTGGATTCTGAGGGGAGTCATTGGAGGGTGGGGTTGATCAGGGAGGTGTTTGGTGAGCAGTTGGCGGAGTCGATTTTGGCTTTGCCAATTCCCTCTGGAGGGGTGTCGGATAGGCTGCTTTGGACTACGACGGGGCGGTCGCGGGTGAGGGCCAGGGATCTTTGTGCGTTGTTCTGCAGGACGCCAGCGCGACAGATCGTGGGAGGATGGATATGGAGATTACGGATTCACCCACGGGTGGCACTTTTCATCTGGAAGGTGGCTTGGGGATGTCTCCCGACGAGGAGTTTACTTGTTCGGCGTGGTATGGGGGTATCTCAGTTTTGTGAGACGTGTGGTGATATCGTAGAGACCATTGAGCATGTTCTCCTATTGTGCCCTAGAGCTCGACAGATATGGCAGTGTTCATCGGTTCCCTTGATTGATGCGGTAGTCTCGATGCAGGATCTGCTGCGGATGCTGAGAGACTCCATGTGCAGGCCCAGGTTGGCAGCAGAGGGGATTATAAGGGTGTACCTGTCTTATCACATTTGGTTGGATAGGAACGCAGGCATATTTGAGGGGAGGCGGGGCCTTCCGAGGATGGTGGTGGACAGAGCAGCACGACATGCGAGGGAGGTTATGGCGGCTGCCACTGAGTTTTCTTCTGGGATGGCCAGGGACACCTGGGGTTCTCCTTACGCTGTTTCAGCGCCCCTTTTTGTTACTGTCTCTTGGGTACCCCCACCCCTTGGCTATCTCAAAGTAAACTTCGATGGCAGTAGGTCACTAGACGGTTTGACTGGAGGGGTCGGCTTTGTGATTAGGGATCCCGGTGGTAGATTGGTGGTTGCTGGTGGGCGTCGGACACCTGGGATTACAGTTGTTGGTGCGGAGCTACGGGCTGCTTGGGAGGGACTATCCTATGCCAGGCAGGTCCTTGGCGCCGAGCGAGTGTTCCTCGAGGGAGACTCTGCGGTGGTGATCGATTGGATCCGGGGGATGGACAGGTATGGCGACGGTCACCCCCTCATTCGGGAGACTCGGAGGATGGCTCAGATGATGGTCGGTTTCCAGATTGGTCATGTATTTAGAGAGGCGAACAGGGCCGCAGACTGGGTCGCCTCTTTTGTGGCCCGGCACTCCGGGGATGTTTTGTGGACGTCTACTGTAGACGTTCCTTCTTCTCTGTTGTTTTTTATTTCTACGGACATGGCAGGATGTACTCATGTTAGATCTATATGAATGAGTAGCCGTTTTTTACCAAAAAAAAAAAATATCACATTTGGGAAGATTCTTGGTTAGGCCCAGTTCCTCTTGCTCAATTGTTTGATGAGCTGTACACTGGAGTGATTAAACCCAATGTCTCAGTTGCTTCTTTATGGAGTTGGAGAAAGGCTAAGTGGAATGCTAGAGTTAAGAGGCCCACTGATGCAGTCCCAATCAGCGCAAGATGTCCAATTACTGGAACTTCTTGCTAATGTCAGGCCCTCAAGAGTAACGGATTCCCTGTTTAGAAACTCGCGCAACATGGATTTTTTACTGCGAGCTCCTACCATTCTTTCATTAACAGAGGTGGACTGATTTGTCCTCACTACAAGATCACTTGGAAGGCAGTGGTTTCTGAAAAGATTAGTCTTTTTTTTGGCTCAATGATAAGGGCTGGTCAGTGAGTGCCGGTTGTCCTTTGTGCGGCTGTGCCGCTGAGACAATATCTCACCTTCTTCATAAATGACTTTTTGTTAAAAGCATCTGGATCATTTTGAAGACTTGCTTGAACATAAGGGGTTGGCCTTCAAATTTCTACTCTCTACGGACCTCCTGGAGGCTAAAGAAAATCCGCGAAAATTGGAGAATAGCTTGGGACCAGTTGCCAATGGCTCTGTTTTGGCAGGTGTGGCAGGAAAGGAATCAAAGAATTTTCCTTAACAGAAGTAGCTCTATCTGTTCAGTCCTCTGCAAAAGCCTGAGAGTGTCTTTGCTCTGTAAAGAAGGCTGCAGGTCACCGCGCACTCTGGAATCAACTCAAGAATCTGCTACCTGCGGTACAATGGCCGGGTACTTCTGCATGATCCCTGCAGTTCCCTTGTTTTTTTTTTAAGTCTGTTTGTAGCTCTCCAAATTTTTCTGCTTTGACTCTGTCGGCAGATGATAATTCTCTTCTGAAGCCTGGTCTATCCATTTGCTGCTATCTGTTTACAGGAATCGGGTCCATTCCGGACACTCAGATGTGTCTGTATGAATCTGTTTTGTTCGACTTCTTCTCACTCTCTCCTAAGTCTTTTGTAAATTCTCCTATATATATTTTTCTAATAAAAGAAGGGTAGTTTCCAGCTTCCCTTTCCCCACAAAAAAATTAAAAAGGAGAGGAGAATGGAGTATGGCCAGTGGTGCTCCAAGCTCCGACTGACCAGTGACATAAGGAGCACCAAAGACAGCCAAACCACCTGACAAAGACAAGAACAGGGCAAGATCTGAAATTCTTTTTTTAGATAATAATCATAATCACAATGACTATTGGAAGTCTAAAGTCGTGATAATTCTGTAGAACTTAATAAAACCCCATCATAGCAGGAAAAGATGCACTTATTCACATACTAATCTGTAGGCTTAGGAAGAAGAGTGGGAAAGATAATTTAGATTCTCTCTCTCTCTCTCTCTCTCTCTCCGTGTGTGAGAGGAAGGACATGTTACAGACTCAGGTGCACATGAATCTCTAAACTTAAATATTGAGAAAGCATAATATTTAAAATATAGTGAACAAATTCAAGATAGATGGTGAAAATTCGAGTAATGCTAATGATATTTCATAGCATATCCTATGAATCTGTTTACAAAACAAATATGTCCTTTAAATTGCATTGTTGGCATCTATACTTCATTTAGAATCGTACAATTCTAGTGATCAGATGAGGAAATGAAAGGTTTTGGGGGTATTTGTAAGCTTTGCAAATCCCCTGTCAGCATCTGAATTACCCTTGTCATGGAGGGACGATCTGCCGGATTCCACTGTATGCACCAGAGTGCTACTATAGCAAGCTTCTTCACAATCTCTTCTTCTCTTCCGTTCATCTCCGAATTCAGTCCCAGATCTTGTCCATGAACTATCCATTCATATACCTTTTCTGGAAAATAAACTTCGTTCTGATTCTCAATCTCGGGATCCTTGCTCTTCTTGCCTCCCACCATTTCCAATATCAACATTCCAAAACTATATATATCTGATTTATAAGAAACCGTTCCAAAGTTCCTAGAGTACATTTCAGGTGCAATGTAGCCCATTGTGCCCCTAGCTGCGGTCATGGTAATGATGCTACGATCCCTTGAGCATAGCTTTGCAAGACCAAAATCTGAGATCTTCGGGTTGAAGTCATAGTCCAACAAAATGTTATGAGGCTTGATGTCGAAATGTAGGATCCGTTGATCACATCCCTGGTGCAAATACTCAATACCCCGAGCAATACCTTTCACTATTTCTAGCAACTTTTGGATGCAAAATGATTCATGAGCTCGTGTATTTTCTCTAGAGTAAATATACTTCTCTAGTGATTCATTAGGCATGAATTCATATCCAAGTGCATGCCTTGTTCTTTCGGAGCAAAATCCCAGGAGGCGCACCACATTGACATGGTGAATTCTTCCAATGGTGGCTACTTCATTGATGAACTCTTCTCCCTCCCCTTTAGACTTCTCAAGCATCTTAACTGCAACAGGAATTCCGTTTGGCAACTCCCCTTTGTACACACTTCCAAATCCACCTTGACCTAATTTATGCTTAAACCTTCTTGTCATCTTCTTAACTTCTACAAAAGTGTATCGAGTGGGTTTCGTGGTCTTGTACATTGCTAGAAACCGTTCTACCTTCAATTGTGTTTCTTTTTCTGTATCTGACTTTTTGAAAATGTAGAGTAGAATAAGAGCTGCTAATACAAGTGTAACAATTGCACCAGTCAATATGCCTGGATAAAAACAAAAAAGAAATAATTAGCATATGCGTCTCCTTAGGATGGATTGTATCGATTATGCTATGCTCCATATCAGGGAATATGAAGGTTATTTTTTGTTGTATGCCTTGAAGAATTTTCCGCATCTGGCCAACGAACCTATGGATCAAGACCAGCACTAAACTAAAGTAGGACAACCATTCCTCTTTTTTGTGGCTATGTATGCGATATGTAAAGGCCAAATGGAATTTTTTAGGAACAGATCTTATGATTCAGATTTGTATATCATCGCCAATCTATCATCAGATAGTTTTTCCTCATTAAATGTTTCTTTTTAATAAAAAAAGTGGATGATTCAAACGGAGTGTTTTCTTCTGAGCAAATTAGATAAGATTTCATGAGAACTCACCTGTAATGAGCTTGACATCTGAACCTGCAAAAATGTTTATGAAAGAATCAGTGCTTCTTTTAGCAAAAAAAAAAGAAAGAATCAGTGCTTCTAATAAAGCATTGGGAAAGTTTTCACTTCCTCCATATTTTGTCAAAAAAAGAAGAAGGAAGCAGTGAATTCCGAATTCTTGATAAAGTTAAATTAGTTTTTGCAACATTTTGATAAGAAATCATAGACCATCTAATGAGCGCTAGTTGAAGTATGAGAGGCATGCAGACAAGGAAATACGGTGAAAGCTCGGCATGCAGAACATAACAATCAATAAGCACAAGTTGGGTAGATTAATTTATAACCTCCTGGAGAAGGTTTATTCAAAAGTAAAACTTCGCCAGCTGATTGGATCCACCAATATGGGTAGGGGTTCAATCAGTTGGAAGACATCTGCCTAAGAAGAGAAGAGAAGAGATGTTCTCTTTCTTTATCAGCAGAATTGAATGGATTGAAACCTCACTTTTGTAACATCTAGACATCCAAGTAAAGGACACATTGACTGTTTGTCTCATATTTCAGATTTTTTTTTGAAATAAGCAAAAAGTGATTTACACCTTAGGCTTATGTCTATTGAATATGATGATTTTTTTTTTCATTTTTTTCTCTCTCATTACCTATATAACTAAGGGCTATTGCAAAATATTTCAGGACTTTAAAGCAGAAAAACTAGCAGGCAATCATCCCAAATATTTGTAGTTGCAGACAGGAAAAAGGTAGCTCACCATGATGCTGGTTAGTGTTTTTTGAGGATAGATGCTGGCTAGTGTTGCAGTAGACTTCGTGTCCTGCACAGCGCTTTGCTACAGCTTCGCAGGCCTTGCATTTATCACTGATCTCAGGAATACTGATCTCAGGAATAGACCAATCAAGGGTTAGCTCTCCCCTCTCTATGAAATCAATTGCTGACCCGATATAACTAGTAATTAGGGAGGGGATCTCCACACCTAATGAATGCAGCGCTTCCTCGTAATAATTACCAGTAATTAGGGTGGGGATCTCGGCACCTGCTGAAACCACCATGCAATCGAAGGGTAGCTTGTCCATAGACATATCTATTTCTGCAGCAAAAATATCATAACCTGCACTGCTGAGACATTATATTGGACCAATCATTTCAGCACTTCCTTTGGGTCTTTTTGAGCAGCGTACCAAACTAAATATCTGGGTAAGAGAAGGCTTGTACACCGGCGAAGTGAGCTTGATGGAGCTGAGACTTTGCAGTGGACAGCGAACCCATGGTTCTCCAACATTGATCGCTATTTGACCGAAGGTATAGCTTATTTTAGTCACTTTATAGGAGCTTGAACGGGAGAGAGAGAGGAAGGTGTCGTTGCCAGAGCATGAAAGATGCAAGCCTTCTGCACCGCAGGATGGAGGACTAGTCATCAGTCGCAGGGGATATCTGATCTTCAAGCCTCCTAATCCGCACTTGGATGGTGGGCAAGCTTTGAAAAAATCTTCTTCTTTATCCCCTAGGGTCATCTTGTTTCCATCTTGAAGGACAAGAAAGAAGAGCATACTTACGAGCCAAGACGCAGCCATGTAAGGGGCTAAAGGAGAAATGGAGGAACCTGCTTTTAGCTCCAGAAGGGATCTTATCAGGGTTGAGTGTTTCCATTGGCTTTGCAATGACTAAAATCGTTTGGTCATAATTGACTTGCAGCCTGTTGCAATCTTCTCCAAACACTGTTCTGCATAGACTCCTGGAATCTTTCCTTTCTTTCTTTTTTCTCCAACAAACTTCTGCAATGTTTTCAGCTTTGGGGAAATTTATATAATACTAAAGCACAGGAGGGACACCAACTTACTTCTCAAGTACTCAAGTCAGTTCTAAAACCTGCTGCGAACTAGCCTGCCAATTCCTAAGATCGCTGTAAAGGAGGGACCCTCTTCTTCTTCTTGGATTCTTCTCTAAATTTCTGCCTTATTTTTCTTATCTACCTAATAAACTATAGGGAAGGTTCTCCTTCCTTTTTGTCCATTCAAATAAAAGACAAAAAATGATCCGCAGCTAGACTGGACCAGTTGGTGATTGGCTCCATCATTGATCCGTAGTGATAATTGTATCCACGGCCATGCCATAATTGTGACCATCAAGTATTATTCCTACTAGGTGGGCTCCATCAGAATATAGAGCATATCAAGCATGACAATTCTACATGAAAATTTTCCACAAATATGATGGAAACGATTGCTTCCACTAATCACTGCTTATCATGTTTCTCAGCTTTAGATATTCTCTAGGATTCAGATTAAAAGCTGAACGTTTTTTCCAAAAATAATATCAGAAGCTTCATCCTCGACGAGCGGGACCATTCAAGGTATTGAAGCGATTGAGTCCTAATGCTTATATGCTAGAATTACCTGATGATCTTCAAATCGGCCGTTTGATGCCCTTTACAGTAATTTGCCTCTTAACGACAAAGTCTAAGTTCAAAGCAGTGTTTGTCCAGCATTTCTTTTTCAAACCAATTTACCAGCAATGGAAGCCACTAATTTTGTCCTCTCCTTTCCCTATCAAGTACGAGAATTCTACATGAAGATTTTCCACAAATACGATAGAGACGATTGCTTCCACCGATCACTGCTTACCATGTTTCTGAGCTTTAGATATTCTCCAGGACTCGCATTATAAAATGTTTGATGCACTTTACAGTAATTTGCCTCCTTACGATAAAGTCCAAGTTCAAAGCAATGTTTGTCCAACATTTCTTCTTCAAACCAATTCACCAGCAATGGAAGCCACTAACTTTGTCCACTCCTTTCCATATCAAGTACGACAATTCTACATGAAGATTTTCCACAAATATGATGGAGACGATTGTTTCCACCAATCACTGCTTACCATATTTTTAAGCTTTAGATATGCGATGGGGACTCGCACTATAAAATGTTTGATGCCCTTTACAGTAATTTGCCTCTTGATGATAAAGTCGAAGTTCAAAACAGTATTTTTCCAGCATTTCTTTTTCAAACCAATTCACCAGCTATGGAAGCCACTAACTTTGTCCACTCCTTTCCATATCAAGTACGACAATTCTACATGAAATTTTTTCACAAATACGACGGAGACGATTACTTCCACCAATCGCTGCTTACCATGTTTCTGAGCTTTAGATATTCTCCAAGACTCGCACTACAAAATTTTTGATGCCCTTTACAGTAATTTACCTCTTGATGACAAAGTCCAAGTTCAAAGCAGTGTTTGTCCAGCATTTCTTCTTCAAACCAATTCATCGGCAATGGAAATCACTAACTTTATCCACTCCTTTCCATATCAAGTACGACAATTCTACATGAAGATTTTTTACAAATACGACAGAGACGATTCTTCCACCAATCACTGCTTACCATGTTTCTGAGCTTTAGATATTTTTCAGGACTCGCACTATAATATGTTTGATGCCCTTTACAGTAATTTGCCTCATGATGTCAAAGTCCAAGTTCAAAGCAGTATTTGTCCAGCATTTCTTCTTCAAACCAATTCACCAGCAATGGAATCTACTAACTTTGTCCACTCCTTTCCATATCAAGCAAGACAATTCTACATGAAGATTTTCTACAAATACGACGGAGACGATTGCTTCCACCAATCACTGCTTATCATATTTTTGAGCTTTAGATATTCTCCATGACTCACACTATAAAATGTTTGATGCCCTTTATAGTAATTTGCCTCTTGATGACAAAGTCCAAGTTCAAAGTAGTGTTTGTCCAGCATTTCTTCTTCAAACCAATTCACCAGCAATGGAAGCCACTAACTTTATCCACTCCTTTCCATACAAGTATGACAATTCTACATGAAGATTTTTCACAAATACGATGGAGACGATTGCTTCCACCAATTATTGCTTGCCATGTTTCTAAGCTTTAGATATTCTCCAGGACTTGCACTATAAAATGTTTGATGCCTTTTACAATAATTTGCCTCTTGATGACATAGTCCAAGTTCAAAGCAGTATTTGTCCAGCATTTCTTCTTCAAACCAATTCACCAGTAATGGAAGCCACTAACTTTTTTCACTCCTTTCCATATCAAATACGACAATTCTACATGAAGATTTTCTACAAATACAACGGAGATGATTGCTTCCACCAATCACTGCTTACTATGTTTCTGAGCTTTAGACATTCTTCAGGACTCGCACTATAAAATATTTGATGCCCTTACAGTAATTTGCCTCTTGATGACAACGTCCAAGTTCAAAGCAGTGTTTGTCCAGTATTTCTTCTTCAAACCAATTCACCGAGCAATGGAAGCCACTAATTTTGTCCACTCCTTTCCATATCAAGTACCACAATTCTACATGAAGTTTTTCCACGAATACGACGGAGACGATTGCTTCCACGAATCACTGCTTACCATGTTTTTGAGCTTTAGATATTCTTCAGAACTCGCACTATAAAATGTTTGATGCCCTTTACAGAAATTTACCTCTCGATGACAAAGTCCAAGTTCAAAGCAGTGTCTGTCTAGCATTTCTTCTTCAAACCAATTCACCAGCAATAAAAGGCACTAACTTTGTCCACTCCTTTCCATATCAAGTACGTCAATTCTACATGAAGATTTTCAACAAATACGACGGAGACGATTGTTTCCATCAATCATTGCTTACCATGTTTCCGAGCTTTAGATATTCTCCAGAACTCGCACTATAAAATGTTTGATGCCTTTTACAGTAATTTGCCTCTTGATGACATAGTCCAAGTTCAAAGCAGTGTTTGTCCATCATTTCTTCTTCAAACTTCGTATGAACATTAGAAAAGAAATGGAAGCTAAGAAGACAAAGAAATTGAATCTTTAGTTTTTTTTTGTTTTGCCTTTTTATTTTGTGAGAAAGCGCGTGGCTGAGCCTAAACTTCTTGTATTAAAAAATTGACTCGCAGTGTTTGTCTACAAGCCCAAATCAGAACCTCACCCAAAATGTCTAGTTGGAAAGTATTCTTTGGATTTCTTGATCTTGTATAAGTACCCAAGATCTACCCACCGAATGACCAATGCGGGAGTAAATACATGCCCACACGGGTCCTGACATTCTCTCCCCATTCAAGCCCTAATGTCCTCGCCAGACTAAGGGTTCAAATCCATTTAAATCTAATCGTAAATACTACGATCGGCTTGTGGCAGCCTTAATAGATTCGTGCTATAGTGCCATCTAATTCACATAGGTTATGAGCCAGATTTGCTCTGATACCATTTGTAATAACCTAGGACTTTACCCAAAATGACTAGCCGGCAGGTATGCTTTTGGTTCCTTGATTCTGTATAAGTACCCAAGATCTATCTACCGAATAACAGATGTGAGACTAAACATACGCCCATAAGGGTTCTGACAGCAGCTCCACCATGGGAGGCCATAGCAACTGGCAACATAGTAATTATAATTCACATGAAAGAAAGAAAAGTCATTGAAAAGATAAATAAATAAATAATAAAAGTTGAAAACAGAAGATATTTAAAGATGATGATGAAGAAGAGAGTTGGAACAATTGAACCGTCCCCTCTAAAAGGATTTTAACTTTCTTTGGATGGACATCCTCATCAAAACCTACCAGAGTCTCCCGGACATCCTCAAAGGAGACAGGCTTGCGTTCTCGATCAACATGAAAAGAGAGAATCAGAGTTGCAAGCAACGAAGTTCAGCAAAGTTTTCTTCCTTATTAGTTATTGTGCCTTCGGAACCTTACATGCAATTTAGTGCTTATTACACCGCATCTTTTCACCCTTTTTGGTAACATCGTATTTTCAGTTCAGATATGAGATAACTGTTGTCATTTTCACCTAAATATGATAAAACCACATTCAAATTATTCACTACTTGCAACTATGAGATCATTCAGAACTATATATTCTATAAAATTTCACGGAGAAAAGAATGCTTCAATCGCATGAATGGGTAGCTCTATCCCTTTTTTGAAGAAACAAGTAGAGAAAATAGTATGAGCTTTTTTTAGCTTCTACAAAGTCCTTCCTCGCACAAATCTCATGCAATCTTGGAACCCAGATTATCTTCGAGATGAGATCAGAATGGATGGCTCCTCCATTGCTTTCCTATTCCTTGTAATTAAGACAAAGTAGAACCATGTCAAGGGAAAGTCATTCATGTTCTGGGATGATAGATAACTCAGTTGAAGACGAATCCTGGTGGGAATATGCTACAGAAATGGGTTCCTCTGGGGAAAGGAAAGGCTTGGGTGGGATTTTCAAACTATCTACATCAGCTTCCAGCATTTCCACAACTTCGCTGATTGAGGGGCGATCGCATGATCTCATTTGAATGCACCACAGGCCCACCATGCACAACTTCCTCTCTACATTCGAGATCTCAAAAGAGTTATCGATTTTGAGCTCTCCTTCGTGAATGAGTTTATCATATATCCATGAAGGATAATAATCCTGGCTTGAACACCCTGGTCGTGGATCCGCGTTCCTCCTCCCACCTGCCATTTCCATCAGTAGCATTCCAAAGCTGTAGACATCAGCCTTGTGAGATATAACACCAAAACTCCTAGATATCAATTCAGGAGCTATATAACCTATTGTGCCTCTGGCAGCACTCCTGGGCAGTAAACTATAGTCCTTCGGGTACAACTTTGCCAGTCCAAAATCTGAAACCTTGGGAGCGAAGTCATGGCCTAGGAGGATGTTGTGGGGCTTGATGTCAAAGTGTAAAATTTGTACATCACATCCCCTATGCAGGTAATCGATGCCCCGAGCCACGCCTAGGGCTATCTTGTGGAGTCTCTCCAATGTAAAAGGACGAGCGCCGGTTCTATTTGAGGAGAAGATGTACTTGTCCAGTGAGCCATTAGGCATGCACTCATAGACGAGGGCCCTCTTGGATCCCTCTGAACAGAACCCAACAAGCTGCACTATGTTCACATGGTGTATCCGACCAATGGTGGAGACTTCATTAATGAATTCTTCTCCGTTGCATTTTGAGTTGCCCAACATCTTCACGGCGACCAGATGGCCGCCTGCGAGTTTTCCTTTGAAAACAGACCCAAAGCCTCCTTGCCCTAATTTCTCCTTGAAGTGGTTTGTGATCGCAATGATGTCGGTGTAGGCATACCTTGTCGGTGTCAAGGTCCGCTGGTTTCGGAGAAACTTCTCAACAATGTCGATGGACACTCGCGTGCTCCAGAATTTGTAGGCAAGGAAAAGGTAAACCGCCAGCGGTGCACAAACACACCTACCCAATAATGCCAATACTGCAAATAAGTTATAAGTGGATGTCAAAATCTTTAAACAATATAATTGGTGACGGGAACATTTGAGGAAATGAGGAGTCTTACCCATCAGTAGCTGCATAATCAGTAATAATATCACCAAAGCTGCTGCAATTCCGAAAGTCATGCTCTCACTAAAGTAATACGTCAAGCAACCTAAGAAATACATCGCACCGTAGACTAGGGCGGAAATTTGAGAAAGAATTCGATTGCTGGAACTTTGCTCATAAAACATGCTGCATAACATGTGAAGAAAAAAATATCAGCATGGCAGAGAGGAAAAGGACAAGACCACAGAGCAGTAGAAATCCTTTTCTTGTTATGTTTTGTTAAAGCAAACTGCCGAGAAGACTATCGGACTACAACCCAATGGAAGATTGTGCAGATTCAAGTAGACCTTGATTCAAAAGAAATTTAAAACATATGGTGGCTCTGCTCACCTTTTGGCATCTCTCAGACACGCGTGGAGTGATATTGACCGATCACTCATGCAAATCAGAGTAAAGCCCTTTTGAAAGAGTTTGATAACTTCTAATGCTGAGTTGTTTATGGGAGCAGCAGTGATAGGAAACATAGCTGAATACGCACAGAAAGGTTCAAGGAACCTTAGTTCATATGCAGATTCTGAAACTATAACATAGACAAATGTGTTGTTCCCGGTTAGGCAAGAAACTGGCAAATACATGTCGTTCTTGATCATCCTCGTACAATTCACAAAACTAGCCCATAACTGTCCCGCTGAATAGTATCCCGCCCCTTCCAACATAGAGTATGACAGAGAATGGGGAGGAAGACCGCAATTGCCACTGGCTAAGCTATCATCCACGACTTGTAAGGTCCCGGCTGAGAAGGTAGAATCATTATATGAAATCTCAGTGACATAATACTTTCCTGGATTCAAATCCAAAATAGTTTTGTTACCGTCGCAGACTAATTGGTACTGCTGCAACCCACAGTAAGCTGGATCGCCTTTAAGGCGGAAAGGGTCGCTGATACGGAGTTCTCCACAAGAGGAACTACGACATCTTGTATGGCCGGCACCCAATCCAAAACTCGAGAGGAGGAGAAATGAAAGCAGAGAGTTCATGGCTGATAATTGGAGGCTGACTACAAAGGATGGAGAGCAAGCTTCATCACACTTATGGTTGGCTGATTCCAGTACCAAAGCTGGGTAAGATGATTGGGAATAGAACCAAGATGATAAGTTTATCCAGTCATCCAACAAGACAACACTGGATTTTTTTTTTCTCTCTCCCTACTCTTAACTTGATCAGATTATGTGGGACATTTGAGACCGGATGTTCTTAAGTATAAAAAGCATAGAAGGTCTCCAGCAACACTGGACAAAAGAAATTGCCGACGAAATGATGATAAGTTTACTTGGTCATATGAGACAGCATTGGACATTTTCTAGACAACTGTCTACTCTAACTTGATCAGAGTACGTGGGGCATTTGGGATCAGATATTCTTGAGCATTGAAACTTTAAGGGCACATGAGATCCCCAGCGTGTTGGTCCGATCAGACTGCGCTTATACGTCAACCTTCAACGAATTACAAGAGAAAATTCTCGTGGAAGAGGAAGAAAAGTATAACACGAAATGGAAAAGAATAATGTACCCGGGCAGGGGCGTTGTTTGCAACTGCACAGCTGAGACTGTCCTTCTTTGAGAAATTAGTTGGGACTGTCGAATCACTTTATTTCTGCGTTGTTCTTGTGTTAGGGACTCCCAAGCATAGAGAGTCGTAGGACATCCAGTATCAGTGAGCTCTCTGTGGTTGAAATGGAGTGTAATACCCCTAAAAAAAAAAAAAAAAAAAAGAGAGAGGGGTGGACGGGCCGGCCCGAAAAGACCGGGCCCATCCACCATATACGATCGTGCCTAGGGCACGATCGTGGGAGAAGAAACAAAAAAAAAAAGGGGGAGGCGGCGGCGTCCGGCGTAAGGTCGATCGCCGGAGGAGACGAGCACCGGAGAGGAGATCCGGCCGGCCGCAAAGCGACCTCTTCCCTTCGTGAAGACTCCTCACAAATCGGGCGAAGAAGCTTGGGGATCCGAAGGTCTTCCTCTCCGATTTTGTCGCCGGAAAGGCCGCCGGAGCACCCCCATCGGACCGAGGTAAGCGTGGCTTCTTCCTTGCGTTTCATTGTTTGGTTTTTGGGTCTTGTGGGAGGGGTTTTTGGCCGGTGAATCGTCGGAGAAGAGCCCGAAACAGGGTACCCCTGTTTCGGTCTCTTCTTTCCAGTTTTTGGCCGCCGCCGGCCGCCGGGATGGCCGAGATGCATGGCGGTGGGGCTGGTCGGGTTCGTATGAAGGTCGGAGAGGGTTTCTAGGATGGGTATGTGATGAGGGAGGGTGGATTCGAGGTCCTCTTCCTCGGGATCCCATCCTCTCCTCCTCTTCCCCTCGTCGGATGGCCACCGTCGGCGACGACGACGGCGGTCGTGGGCCACCGTGGCTGCTGTCGGGTGGGGGGGGGAGCCGAGCCACCATCACGGTGGCTGTGAGAATGCTTGCCTTCTATCAATAATGCAGGAAAAGGGGGAGGACCCATTCGGTTCTAAGGGAAGGAGAAGAAGAGGGATCTTCTCTCCTCTCTTTCTTTGGCCAGCCACCATCGCCGGCGACTGCAGACGGCCGACGATGGTTCGGCCTGTGGTGTTGTCGGGTTGGGGAAGGAGAGGGCACAGCCACCATGGTTGTTGCCCTTGGATCAAAAAGGATTTGAGGGAGGGAGATGTATTCCCAACCATGAAGAGAGAGGAATCATCCCTTGATGTTGGTCTCTTCATCGGGACCGGCCATCGTCGTCGGCATGGCTGCGGCCACGGCTGGCGACGACATAGGCCGATGGTGCAAGGTGGGAGTCGGGCCACCCCGACTGCCCTAGATCTGGAGGGATTGAGATGTTTGGGGACCTGGTGATGGACCCCATAGTAGATGTGAATTATGGTTTAGAATATTTAAATATTAAATAATTTAGTTTGTGATTTATAATTGATGTTGTAGGGGAAGAGTCAGCGGTGCCAGGAGGTTTTGATCAGGGGACTCAGCACCCCAGCTCGTAGGTTGTGATCCAGATCTGTATTTGAGTCTGTCTACAATTTCTGTAAGGATCCTTGTACGCCAATCCTGCATGATATAATATTTTTATACTTAGATATGTATGATATGCTGTGATCGAGACAAATCAAAAATAGTTTTATATTAAATTATATTTTGATCGTGTTGGCTTGTGGTTGATATTATGATCGTATTCGCTTGTAGTTGGTATTATGATGGATGTATGCATGCGCATAACCTACACCTACATAATTGGACTGATGGATGTGGTGCTCTAAACTAACTATGTGATATTGGTTGCCCCGTCACGGGCTGGAAACGTGACCGTGGTTAGTTTAAAGCCGAAAATAAATATAAAGGAATTGATGTGTGGATGTAAACTGGATTGTATGAAAAGGGACTTTGGGTTTATCTTGTTATTATGGCAGGCCCCGTCACAGGCTGAAAAATGTGGTACTTTGGTAGGCCCCTTCACAGGCTAGAAATGTGGAACTATAATGTGCAGGCCCCGCCACAGGCTGAAAATGTGATACTTTGGCAGGCCCCCTCACAGGCTAGAAATGTGGAACTATAATGTGCAGGCCCCGCCACAGGCTCAAAATGTGATACTTTGGTAGGCCCCATCACAGGCTAGAAATGTGGAACTATATTGTGCAGGCCCTGCCACAGGCTGAAAATATGATAATTTGGTTGCCCCACCACAGGCTGAGAAATGTGACCGAGATTTGACCCAAAGTCGGAAAGATAATTGATTCGGATCAAATTAATATAGAATGGAAAGAAAAAGCATTGAAAATATTAATGAAGATTTATGAGCTATCGTATGCTATACCATTCTTGCGTGGTTGGACTTTCATTGATATTTGACGTACATACTTATATTGATTATTTGAGCCTTTTGATAGCCGGTTTATGATTTCATGAAATGTGCATCGATTTGTCGTGGCTTTCAAATTCATATTATTATTGTGTTGGTATGGATGTGTAGGGATTCTTACTGGGCTGTAAAGCTCACCCCCTTTTCTTCTTTTTCTTTACCAGAGTTGCAGGATGCATAGATTTGGATGGGATGGGCGCAGAGTGCGAGTACCAGAGTTAATTGTTAGTTAGTTTGTTTATCCTTCTTTGATGTTGATGAACATTTGAAGATTTTGTAATTGAACCAATTTGTTTATTTGGACATGTCGGATTTGTCTATTTGAATTATCAATTTCTTATGGATTTATTGGAATTTTTGTTAATCATAGGCCTCGCATGATCTTTAGGGCACTGCTCTAGAGCTCATGCGGCCGGTCGCGTACCGAACCCGGGTGCTGGGTTCGGAGCGTGACAGAGTGGTATCAGAGCTTAAGGTTAAGGTATCCTAGGGTTTATGTTCAGGTGAGTATCAGTGGAGAATTATGATAGAAAAACTATCAGAGATTTGGTTTATAATCACTTGAGATTGTAACAAGAATGATATTATAATCTAAGGTTTAAGACCACTAGGGACTGTGGCCTTAGTGGCATTAAAGTTTGAGGTTTAAGATTATTGGAAAATGTGACCAGTTGGAATCTGAGCATATGATTAAGATCACTTAGGTTTGCGACGGAAATATATCATAGCTTAAGGTTATGATCACTAGGGACATGACAATTAGATTCAGTGCTTAAGGTGTAAGATCACTGGGCATTGTGATAAAACGTATGCATCAGGTTTGGTTTTCGATGAGTGTGGAAGGAAAGTATAAATTGTCTTTGATCATGATAAGAGAGGTTTGACCTAAGATAAGTGTAGGAAAGTCAACAATGGCATATCGGTTATACGATGTTCAGATATTATTTAAATGACTTGAAAGTTTAAACTTGATATGGGTTTTGATGTGATTGTACTTTTGGTTTTGCTGCTAATTGTTAGAGCAGGATTTGTACGTAGATCTTCCGTAGTATTGGAGTGAGCTAAAAAGATTTCATAATATTAAAAGAAATGTTCTTCGAAGTTGAATATGTATGTGGATTATATCTGGTATTGGCATGTTGAATATTGTAAATAGACCTATTTCCTATTGATGTATTTGATTATTTTGAGGCTATAGAGTATGCAATTGGTGGAGTATTCTAATTATTTGAATTTGTATATCTGGATTGGGCTCCTGAATTTTTCTTATAATTGTTGGAAACTATTGGATGTGTTAACTTGAACTCAAGTCAAGGTTTATGACCTAACTAGAAATCTTTGTCATTGTAAAATACAAAATTGAGTAGAAATTTCGATTTTGAGATGCTTATGTGAGTTATCATGGGTAGCATTGATCATAGACATTAAGGATTTTGGTAAAGAAGGATTTGGTGGTGGATAGAGTTAATTCCTACTCATAGTGATATTGGCTCAACAGTTCTAACCCATTGAGTTTGAGGTAAATTCTGTTGGAAGGAAAATCAATGTAGATTTTCTAATTAAATTGCAAAGAGAATACAAGAATTATCCCCTTTAAATTAAACCTAGATATTTTGGATTCTAAAAAGGTTGTGGAGATCACATAGTGACCTTAAACTTGACTAAAGGATCGGGGGTTAGTTATGGTAAGTACACTCTATATAAATCGAGAACAAAAAGATCTAGAGGTTTTGCTCTAGTTCTACTTGGAAATTTGAAATTTGGAGTTTCTTAGTCTCAATGCAAAGTGATACTTTAGTCAGAAATCATTTTATGACTTTAGAGAATTAAATGAATTAAATCAGAGTGTGCAGCGGAAGTGTGGTGGTTTGACTTATTTTGAAACTGGTGAAGATCATTAATATTTGATCTAAAAGGCATTACGATGGAATACTTGAGTTAGCTTCAGGAGAATGTTGTTGATTCTATGGATGATCTAAAGGTAGCTATGTAATTTTCATCAGTGGATTCTTCTATTGTTGACAACTTTTGGAAGAATCTTGGGCATGTTAAATTTAGCATTTATGGTTGATGATTCCTTGGTTGGTCTTAGACTTGGAATGTTTTAACATGGATCTCTTATTTGTTGAAATGATATGGGAGAAAGAAAAGAAAAATGATTATAGAATATTAGGAGCATTTGATACTAAAGATTTCTCCTATTTCTGTCAAGCCAATTATGATCTCTGGGTAGAATTAAGAGAAATTAATTTCTTTGGGATATAATTATGGCATTTTAATCCAAGGTTGGGAGTTTGGAATTCTTTTGAAGGAGATCAAAAGAACTTACTATGTGTGGTAAATAGAAAGGATCAAGTTTTGAGATGATGTAATTTTTGTATGTCAAAATCTTGTGGGTAGGTACTCCGAGAGGGAGACTATTTGAAATCTCAGGGATGATATAATGGATGCAATTTTTTTTAAAAAAAAATTTGAGGCTTCAAGTAAGTTAATTTCGAGGACGAAATTTTTTTAAGGGGGAGAGTATGTAATACCCCTAAAAAAAAAAAAAAAAAAAAAAAAAAGAGAGAGAGGGGTGGACGGGCCGGCCCGAAAAGACCGGGCCCATCCACCATATACGATCGTGCCTAGGGCACGATCGTGGGAGAAGAAACAAAAAAAAAAAAAGGGGGAGGCGGCGGCGTCCGGCGTAAGGTCGATCGCCGGAGGAGACGAGCACCGGAGAGGAGATCCGGCCGGCCGCAAAGCGACCTCTTCCCTTCGTGAAGACTCCTCACAAATCGGGCGAAGAAGCTTGGGGATCCGAAGGTCTTCCTCTCCGATTTTGTCACCGAAAAGGCCGCCGGAGCACCCCCATCGGACCGAGGTAAGCGTGGCTTCTTCCTTGCGTTTCATTGTTTGGTTTTTGGGTCTTGTGGGAGGGGTTTTTGGCCGGTGAATCGTCGGAGAAGAGCCCGAAACAGGGTACCCCTGTTTCGGCCTCTTCTTTCCAGTTTTTGGCCGCCGCCGGCCGCCGGGATGGCCGAGATGCATGGCGGTGGGGCTGGTCGGGTTCGTATGAAGGTCGGAGAGGGTTTCTAGGATGGGTATGTGATGAGGGAGGGTGGATCCGAGGTCCTCTTCCTCGGGATCCCATCCTCTCCTCCTCTTCCCCTCGTCGGATGGCCACCGTCGGCGATGACGACGGCGGTCGTGGGCCACCGTGGCTGCTGTCGGGTGGGGGGGGGGGAGCCGAGCCACCATCACGGTGGCTGTGAGAATGCTTGCCTTCTATCAATAATGCAGGAAAAGGGGGAGGACCCATTCGGTTCTAAGGGAAGGAGAAGAAGAGGGATCTTCTCTCCTCTCTTTCTTTGGCCAGCCACCATCGCCGGCGACTGCAGACGGCCGACGATGGTTCGGCCTGTGGTGTTGTCGGGTTGGGGAAGGAGAGGGCACAGCCACCATGGTTGTTGCCCTTGGATCAAAAAGGATTTGAGGGAGGGAGATGTATTCCCAACTATGAAGAGAGAGGAATCATCCCTTGATGTTGGTCTCTTCATCGGGACCGGCCATCGTCGCCGGCATGGCTGCGGCCACGGCTGGCGACGACATAGGCCGATGGTGCAAGGTGGGAGTCGGGCCACCCCGACTGCCCTAGATCTGGAGGGATTGAGATGTTTGGGGACCTGGTGATGGACCCCATAGTAGATGTGAATTATGGTTTAGAATATTTAAATATTAAATAATTTAGTTTGTGATTTATAATTGATGTTGTAGGGGAAGAGTCAGCGGTGCCAGGAGGTTTTGATCAGGGGACTCAGCACCCCAGCTCGTAGGTTGTGATCCAGATCTGTATTTGAGTCTGTCTACAATTTCTGTAAGGATCCTTGTACGCCAATCCTGCATGATATAATATTTTTATACTTAGATATGTATGATATGCTGTGATCGAGACAAATCAAAAATAGTTTTATATTAAATTATATTTTGATCGTGTTGGCTTGTGGTTGATATTATGATCGTATTCGCTTGTAGTTGGTATTATGATGGATGCATGCATGCGCATAACCTACACCTACATAATTGGACTGATGGATGTGGTGCTCTAAACTAACTATGTGATATTGGTTGCCCCGTTACGGGCTGGAAACGTGACCGTGGTTAGTTTAAAGCCGAAAATAAATATAAAGGAATTGATGTGTGGATGTAAACTGGATTGTATGAAAAGGGACTTTGGGTTTATCTTGTTATTATGGCAGGCCCCGTCACAGGCTGAAAAATGTGGTACTTTGGTAGGCCCCTTCACAGGCTAGAAATGTGGAACTATAATGTGCAGGCCCCGCCACAGGCTGAAAATGTGATACTTTGGCAGGCCCCCTCACAGGCTAGAAATGTGGAACTATAATGTGCAGGCCCCGCCACAGGCTCAAAATGTGATACTTTGGTAGGCCCCATCACAGGCTAGAAATGTGGAACTATATTGTGCAGGCCCTGCCACAGGCTGAAAATATGATAATTTGGTTGCCCCACCACAGGCTGAGAAATGTGACCGAGATTTGACCCAAAGTCGGAAAGATAATTGATCCGGATCAAATTAATATAGAATGGAAAGAAAAAGCATTGAAAATATTAATGAAGATTTATGAGCTATCGTATGCTATACCATTCTTGCGTGGTTGGACTTTCATTGATATTTGACGTACATACTTATATTGATTATTTGAGCCTTTTGATAGCCGGTTTATGATTTCATGAAATGTGCATCGATTTGTCGTGGCTTTCAAATTCATATTATTATTGTGTTGGTATGGATGTGTAGGGATTCTTACTGGGCTGTAAAGCTCACCCCCTTTTCTTCTTTTTCTTTACCAGAGTTGCAGGATGCATAGATTTGGATGGGATGGGCGCAGAGTGCGAGTACCAGAGTTAATTGTTAGTTAGTTTGTTTATCCTTCTTTGATGTTGATGAACATTTGAAGATTTTGTAATTGAACCAATTTGTTTATTTGGACATGTCGGATTTGTCTATTTGAATTATCAATTTCTTATGGATTTATTGGAATTTTTGTTAATCATAGGCCTCGCATGATCTTTAGGGCACTGCTCTAGAGCTCATGCGGCCGGTCGCGTACCGAACCCGGGTGCTGGGTTCGGGGCGTGACAGAGTGGTATCAGAGCTTAAGGTTAAGGTATCCTAGGGTTTATGTTCAGGTGAGTATCAGTGGAGAATTATGATAGAAAAACTATCAGAGATTTGGTTTATAATCACTTGAGATTGTAACAAGAATGATATTATAATCTAAGGTTTAAGACCACTAGGGACTGTGGCCTTAGTGGCATTAAAGTTTGAGGTTTAAGATTATTGGAAAATGTGACCAGTTGGAATCTGAGCATATGATTAAGATCACTTAGGTTTGCGACGGAAATATATCATAGCTTAAGGTTATGATCACTAGGGACATGACAATTAGATTCAGTGCTTAAGGTGTAAGATCACTGGGCATTGTGATAAAACGTATGCATCAGGTTTGGTTTTCGATGAGTGTGGAAGGAAAGTATAAATTGTCTTTGATCATGATAAGAGAGGTTTGACCTAAGATAAGTGTAGGAAAGTCAACAATGGCATATCGGTTATACGATGTTCAGATATTATTTAAATGACTTGAAAGTTTAAACTTGATATGGGTTTTGATGTGATTGTACTTTTGGTTTTGCTGCTAATTGTTAGAGCAGGATTTGTACGTAGATCTTCCGTAGTATTGGAGTGAGCTAAAAAGATTTCATAATATTAAAAGAAATGTTCTTCGAAGTTGAATATGTATGTGGATTATATCTGGTATTGGCATGTTGAATATTGTAAATAGACCTATTTCCTATTGATGTATTTGATTATTTTGAGGCTATAGAGTATGCAATTGGTGGAGTATTCTAATTATTTGAATTTGTATATCTGGATTGGGCTCCTGAATTTTTCTTATAATTGTTGGAAACTATTGGATGTGTTAACTTGAACTCAAGTCAAGGTTTATGACCTAACTAGAAATCTTTGTCATTGTAAAATACAAAATTGAGTAGAAATTTCGATTTTGAGATGCTTATGTGAGTTATCATGGGTAGCATTGATCATAGACATTAAGGATTTTGGTAAAGAAGGATTTGGTGGTGGATAGAGTTAATTCCTACTCATAGTGATATTGGCTCAACAGTTCTAACCCATTGAGTTTGAGGTAAATTCTGTTGGAAGGAAAATCAATGTAGATTTTCTAATTAAATTGCAAAGAGAATACAAGAATTATCCCCTTTAAATTAAACCTAGATATTTTGGATTCTAAAAAGGTTGTGGAGATCACATAGTGACCTTAAACTTGACTAAAGGATCGGGGGTTAGTTATGGTAAGTACACTCTATATAAATCGAGAACAAAAAGATCTAGAGGTTTTGCTCTAGTTCTACTTGGAAATTTGAAATTTGGAGTTTCTTAGTCTCAATGCAAAGTGATACTTTAGTCAGAAATCATTTTATGACTTTAGAGAATTAAATGAATTAAATCAGAGTGTGCAGCGGAAGTGTGGTGGTTTGACTTATTTTGAAACTGGTGAAGATCATTAATATTTGATCTAAAAGGCATTACGATGGAATACTTGAGTTAGCTTCAGGAGAATGTTGTTGATTCTATGGATGATCTAAAGGTAGCTATGTAATTTTCATCAGTGGATTCTTCTATTGTTGACAACTTTTGGAAGAATCTTGGGCATGTTAAATTTAGCATTTATGGTTGATGATTCCTTGGTTGGTCTTAGACTTGGAATGTTTTAACATGGATCTCTTATTTGTTGGAATGATATGGGAGAAAGAAAAGAAAAATGATTATAGAATATTAGGAGCATTTGATACTAAAGATTTCTCCTATTTCTGTCAAGCCAATTATGATCTCTGGGTAGAATTAAGAGAAATTAATTTCTTTGGGATATAATTATGGCATTTTAATCCAAGGTTGGGAGTTTGGAATTCTTTTGAAGGAGATCAAAAGAACTTACTATGTGTGGTAAATAGAAAGGATCAAGTTTTGAGATGATGTAATTTTTGTATGTCAAAATCTTGTGGGTAGGTACTCCGAGAGGGAGACTATTTGAAATCTCAGGGATGATATAATGGATGCAATTTTTTTTAAAAAAAAATTTGAGGCTTCAAGTAAGTTAATTTCGAGGACGAAATTTTTTTAAGGGGGAGAGTATGTAATACCCCTAAAAAAAAAAAAAAAAAAAAAAAAGAGAGAGGGGTGGACGGGCCGGCCCGAAAAGACCGGGCCCATCCACCATATACGATCGTGCCTAGGGCACGATCGTGGGAGAAGAAACAAAAAAAAAAAAAGGGGGAGGCGGCGGCGTCCGGCGTAAGGTCGATCGCCGGAGGAGACGAGCACCGGAGAGGAGATCCGGCCGGCCGCAAAGCGACCTCTTCCCTTCGTGAAGACTCCTCACAAATCGGGCGAAGAAGCTTGGGGATCCGAAGGTCTTCCTCTCCGATTTTGTCACCGAAAAGGCCGCCGGAGCACCCCCATCGGACCGAGGTAAGCGTGGCTTCTTCCTTGCGTTTCATTGTTTGGTTTTTGGGTCTTGTGGGAGGGGTTTTTGGCCGGTGAATCGTCGGAGAAGAGCCCGAAACAGGGTACCCCTGTTTCGGCCTCTTCTTTCCAGTTTTTGGCCGCCGCCGGCCGCCGGGATGGCCGAGATGCATGGCGGTGGGGCTGGTCGGGTTCGTATGAAGGTTGGAGAGGGTTTCTTGGATGGGTATGTGATGAGGGAGGGTGGATCCGAGGTCCTCTTCCTCGGGATCCCATCCTCTCCTCCTCTTCCCCTCGTCGGATGGCCACCGTCGGCGACGACGACGGCGGTCGTGGGCCACCGTGGCTGCTGTCGGGTGGGGGGGGGGAGCCGAGCCACCATCACGGTGGCTGTGAGAATGCTTGCCTTCTATCAATAATGCAGGAAAAGGGGGAGGACCCATTCGGTTCTAAGGGAAGGAGAAGAAGAGGGATCTTCTCTCCTCTCTTTCTTTGGCCAGCCACCATCGCCGGCGACTGCAGACGGCCGACGATGGTTCGGCCTGTGGTGTTGTCGGGTTGGGGAAGGAGAGGGCACAGCCACCATGGTTGTTGCCCTTGGATCAAAAAGGATTTGAGGGAGGGAGATGTATTCCCAACCATGAAGAGAGAGGAATCATCCCTTGATGTTGGTCTCTTCATCGGGACCGGCCATCGTCGCCGGCATGGCTGCGGCCACGGCTGGCGACGACATAGGCCGATGGTGCAAGGTGGGAGTCGGGCCACCCCGACTGCCCTAGATCTGGAGGGATTGAGATGTTTGGGGACCTGGTGATGGACCCCATAGTAGATGTGAATTATGGTTTAGAATATTTAAATATTAAATAATTTAGTTTGTGATTTATAATTGATGTTGTAGGGGAAGAGTCAGCGGTGCCAGGAGGTTTTGATCAGGGGACTCAGCACCCCAGCTCGTAGGTTGTGATCCATATCTGTATTTGAGTCTGTCTACAATTTCTGTAAGGATCCTTGTACGCCAATCCTGCATGATATAATATTTTTATACTTAGATATGTATGATATGCTGTGATCGAGACAAATCAAAAATAGTTTTATATTAAATTATATTTTGATCGTGTTGGCTTGTGGTTGATATTATGATCGTATTCGCTTGTAGTTGGTATTATGATGGATGCATGCATGCGCATAACCTACACCTACATAATTGGACTGATGGATGTGGTGCTCTAAACTAACTATGTGATATTGGTTGCCCCGTCACGGGCTGGAAACGTGACCGTGGTTAGTTTAAAGCCGAAAATAAATATAAAGGAATTGATGTGTGGATGTAAACTGGATTGTATGAAAAGGGACTTTGGGTTTATCTTGTTATTATGGCAGGCCCCGTCATAGGCTGAAAAATGTGGTACTTTGGTAGGCCCCCTCACAGGCTAGAAATGTGGAACTATAATGTGCAGGCCCCGCCACAGGCTGAAAATGTGATACTTTGGTAGGCCCCCTCACAGGCTAGAAATGTGGAACTATAATGTGCAGGCCCCGCCACAGGCTCAAAATGTGATACTTTGGTAGGCCCCATCACAGGCTAGAAATGTGGAACTATATTGTGCAGGCCCTGCCACAGGCTGAAAATGTGATAATTTGGTTGCCCCACCACAGGCTGAGAAATGTGACCGAGATTTGACCCAAAGTCGGAAAGATAATTGATCCGGATCAAATTAATATAGAATGGAAAGAAAAAGCATTGAAAATATTAATGAAGATTTATGAGCTATCGTATGCTATATCATTCTTGCGTGGTTGGACTTTCATTGATATTTGACGTACATACTTATATTGATTATTTGAGCCTTTTGATAGCCGGTTTATGATTTCATGAAATGTGCATCGATTTGTCGTGGCTTTCAAATTCATATTATTATTGTGTTGGTATGGATGTGTAGGGATTCTTACTGGGCTGTAAAGCTCACCCCCTTTTCTTCTTTTTCTTTACCAGAGTTGCAGGATGCATAGATTTGGATGGGATGGGCGCAGAGTGCGAGTACCAGAGTTAATTGTTAGTTAGTTTGTTTATCCTTCTTTGATGTTGATGAACATTTGAAGATTTTGTAATTGAACCAATTTGTTTATTTGGACATGTTAGATTTGTCTATTTGAATTATCAATTTCTTATGGATTTATTGGAATTTTTGTTAATCATAGGCCTCGCATAATCTTTAGGGCACTGCTCTAGAGCTCATGCGGCCGGTCGCGTACCGAACCCGGGTGCTGGGTTCGGGGCGTGACATGGAGAGAATGAGCTCCCTTGTGAGCTGATTGGGACCGTGCAGCTCTCTCTGCTCGGCTGTGTTAAGAGGGAGAGAAAGAATCGATTTCTCTTGAATGCCAGAGTTCCTCGAAATGTCTTTTTTTTTTTTTTTTTTTTCAATTTAAACCTTCATGCAAGCATGGCAATTCACTCGTCCTCTCTTTGCTCCAATACTGAAATCTTTAACTAGGGTATGGCGTTTTCGGTGGCAAGTAGTGCCATGAAAATGGAACCGGAGGCTGATCCCGATGCTTTCCTCCAATAAAACTTGCCCGCTTGTCTGTCAGCCACCAAAAACGAAGGAAGAAAGAAAATTAGCACAACTTCATGAACACTCGTACTACCACAATAATGAAAAGAAAAAAAATCTACATATTTAGCTTATTCTGCTGCTATTTAGTAGCAAGTTTATCTACTAGCACGTTGGCACTGCATGGGTCATAAATGGAACACATTAGAGAAAAATATAAAAATGTGGGGGAAAAAAGGATTTTAGTGGATAGGAAGAGGAACATTCAGAAAAAGAATAAAAGTGATATGTGGAATCCCATCACAACTTATAGAAAAAAATATAGAGAAAATAAGAAAGTTCCAAAATTTGTTCTTTCAGTTCTTTTCATGACAATTTGTATTTAACTCTATAGAAATGGAAACCCAAAAGGACAATAGGACACTTAATTCGGACAACAGATTTTGCTAAAAAGCTTGTTTTTGGTGAATTGTTTTCCTAATATTTCTAGTAGTTTGAAGGAAAAACCAGTTGGGATGAAAGAGAAGGTTTTTGCACAAGACGGCAGACTGCAAATCTCTGCAACCCAAACCGTAAAAATTTTGGAGTGCGGATGCAAGCGTGTTATATCTTTTTTTTTTTTTTTTTTTCTTTAAAAATGGAGCAAAGTTCGTTGTTTGGATTCCAAATTTTTTTTTTAGCATACTGAGTATCGGTACGTTATCGGTATCAGTACCGAATCGATATGGTATGGTATGCTCCGTACTATTTGATTTGGGTTGGTACAATATATTATAAAATGGAGCAATCTTTCATGGGCCAAAAAGCTCCAAGTGAAATCATTTTGATTGCAAGACTGATGAATCCAGTGACCTTTGCACAACCAACGAAACTGTGTCACGTATCATTATTTAGCAAGTCATATCTATCCTGCCTCGCACCATTAATTTGCCATTAAGCTTTTCTTTTTATTGAACAGCAAGTTTGTGTCACCTTGACTCTCGCATCAACCGCTAAGGATTTTTAAAGCCAACCACATGAAAGGCTTGAAAGAACTGGACGTCCTCCTATCCTGTCCCATTTCTTCTCGAATTTACATGTGTGGACCACAATTTCACGATAGAACTACTCTCAAAAAATTTTTCTTAGAGAATAGCAGGTTTAGAGTAGGTAAACAAATTTAAAAAATTAGGAAAAAAATAAAGCTTGTACAAGTAGAAAGAAAGAGAAGGAAATGGGACACAGGACGCAGTCCTCCTCGACTGAGCGGATAAAAAAGCACCACATAGTTAAGCCCCGATGAAACTAAGTCGGGGGCTGTATATTGACACAGACGAGTAAGTTTTGGATAGGGTTGGGCTCAAGTTGTAGGCCCGATCTGACCAACCAAAATTAAAATTTAAGCTCAGGTTGAAATTCATTTGAAATTCTCTAGGTTTAGTATAAAGACCCGTACAGATATGTGTTTAGTCCCACTTCGATTATTTGCTG
Source organism: Phoenix dactylifera (assembly GCF_009389715.1). NCBI lineage: Eukaryota > Viridiplantae > Streptophyta > Magnoliopsida > Arecales > Arecaceae > Phoenix > Phoenix dactylifera. The sequence continues at coordinate 2,270,757 of NC_052397.1, read as the reverse complement.
GAAAGATCTTAGGTACTTATATTGGATTAAGAAGTCCATAAAAATATCTTTCAGCTAGCCACTTTGGATGAATTTCTGAATTGATACAAAATGGTATGAAAGCGAATTCGGCCCATAGCTTATGTGGACTAGGAAACACCGCACAATGAGTTCGTTGAAGCTGACCATGGGCTGATCATATTGCTTGTGATTAGATTTGAATAGATTTGAACTTTTAGCTTGATGAGGACGTCCGAGCCTGTATGAAGAACCAAAAAAAGTATTTTCTAGTCGTCCTTTTGGTGAAGTATGAGGTTGGCTGAGTGAATCCGTAAAGCAATGAAAAAGCAAGATTTTTTTTTCAGCATAGTTGCTGCTGATCGTAAAATATAACTAATTTTAAGCATGTCACAATGTTATAGAGAACACGTAATAAGTCATAGGAGACGGCATCGAAAATTCCTTTTTTTTTTTCAGAAAACAATAGGCAAAAGATACCCTAAAGGAATTTCAGTGAGTAGGGTTACAAAAAACCAATGAAGAGAAAAAGAAAATAAGGAAGTGTTACTAGCACACCGTTGACTCATTTTTCTAAAGTAAAGTCTCCTAACTCTAATTCCTTGGGTCTCCCATCAGAAGTGCTGCATCAACGGATGCCGAAAAGTCTAATTTCCAATCTCTGGCTTGTTTGGAGTTTGTCCAGTCTAACTTGGTTGCGTTTAGAAAATCTTAGCTCTTAGCTCTGACAAGGAATATACGGAAAAGTAACATGATAGGTCACATCTATCAAGCCTCACACCAGTAATTTGTCATGAGCATTTACATCTGCACTGGAGAGCAAGTCATTTTTATCTTGACTCTCGCGTCAACCTCCAAGAAGTTCCAATGGCTAACCGCGTGAAATGCCGGAACCAGACTTCTGCTACCCCTCCAAATATGTCCTTTACTGAAAGAAATGAATATTTTCTCCTATCTTATCCCAATTCTTCTATCAAACTGTCACGCCCCGAACCCATCACTCGGGTCCGGTATGCGACTGGCCGCATGAGTCCTAGAGTAGTACCCTAAAGATCATGCAAGGCCTAAGATAAACAACAATTCGATAATTCCACAGTTAATCACTTAAATCAAATATATAAATCCAACATGATCCGATAATCAAATTGGTTCATTTACAAAAGCTTTCAATATTCATTGATATCAAGATAGACTAAGCAACTAATGCCTCTCATACTCGCACTCTGGGCTCATCCCATCAATGTCTATGCATCCTGCAACTCTAAAAAAAGAAAGAAGAAGGGGTATGAGCTTTTCCAGCCCAGTAAGAATCCCAACAGCCACACACAGTAATAATAATAAAATAATCAAAACATCGAATAAATGCCATTTCATCTTTTCAAAAGCTCAACAAACAACAAGTTTATATAATCAGTACATATAAACAAATCCTTTTTCACATTATGTGATCCATTCCCGTATTACTCTGATTCCCAAGTTTTCAGACTTTTCACTTCTGGCTTTGGACTAACCAAGATCATGACCCAGTCCAAGATTGCACAAATCCCACGCATAAGCTCGTGGCAGCTATCCCACGCGTAAGCCCGTGGAGCCTATCCTACGCATAAGCTCGTAGATGCTATCCCACGCGTAAGCCCGTGGAGGCTATCCTACGCATAAGCTCGTAGAGGCTATCTCACGCATAAGCTCGTGGCAGCTATCCTACGCATAAGCTCGTAGAGGCTATCTCATGACAAGGTTAGTCCAACCCATTTTACATATCTAGTTTTACATGTTTAATCACATTTCAATCACGTCACATATTTTCATAATTTCTCAAAAATATGTTATTCCTTCCCAATTTAATTATTTTAATACTTTCATAATAAACAAAATGCACACCTCATAGTGTCATACAAGCTCAAAAACAAATAGCAACATACTGATAAAATATATCCAACGATAAATCCAATATATGCATAAATAAAAGTGCTCAGATGTAGGGATTCTTACAGAGATTGTAGACTGACTCAAACACGGATCCGAATCACAACCTACGCGCTGGGGTGCTGAGTCCCCTGATCAAAATCTCATGGCACCGCTGACTCTTCCCCTACAACATCAATTATATTTCACAAACTAAATTATTCAATATTTAAATATTCTAAACCATAATTCACATCTACTATGGGGTCCATCACCAAATCCCTAAGCATCTCAATCCCTCCAAATCTAGGGCAGTCGGGGTGGCCCGACTCCCACCCTTGTACTACCAGCTTATATCGTCGCCAGCCGTGGCCGCAGCCATGCCGCGACGATGATCGGTCCCGGTGAAGAGACCAAAAAAGAAAGATCTCTCTCTCTTCATGGTTGGGAGTCCATCTCCCTCTCTCACATCTCTTTGGTCCAAGGGCAATAGCCATGGTGGTTGTGCCCTCTCCTTCCCCAACCCAACAACACCACTGGCCGAACCATCACCGGCCGCCACTGTTGCAGTCGCCGGCGATGGTGGCCGGACAAGGGGAAGAGAGAAGAAGAGATCTCCTCTTCTATCTCTTCTTCTTCTTCCTCCCAAGAACATGCATGATTTCCTCCCCCTTCTCCAATCTCGACAGGACTTCTCTCCTCCCTTCCCCCTTCCTCTTTCATCCACGGAAGAACCACTCTTCCCCTCCTCCAAACATCCACCGGAAGCCCTCCTAACAGTGGCTCGGCCCCCCCACCCGACGGCACCCAGCCGCTGTCGTCGCCGCCGGTGGCCAACCGACGAGGGGAAGAGGAAGAGGGGATGGGATCCCGAGGAAGAAGACCTCGAATCCACCCTTCCTCATCACATACACAGCCTAGCAAACCCTCTCCGGCCTTCACATGAACCCGACCAGCCCCACCGCCATGGATCCCGGCCAACCCGACGGCCGGCGGCGGCAGGATCCGGAGGAGAGGAGCCGAAACAGGGGTACCCTGTTTCGGACTCTTCCCCGACGATCCGCCGGCCAAAATCCCACCCACACGACCCAAAAACCAAGCAATGAAGCGCAAGGGGCTTACCTTAGTCCGGTAGGGGTGCTTCGACGGCCTTTCCAGCGACGAAATCGGAGAGGAAACTCGGATTTTTCACGCACGGGTCCAAGGCTTCACCGATTTGTGGGGATCTCCTTGAAGGGAGGAAAAGCTTTCCGGCTTCCTCCACGGCCGGCCGGTTCTCGGCTCCGGCGCTCAAACCCCTCCGGCGATCGGCCTCTCCAACGCCGCCGCCCCCTCCCCTCAAGCGCCCTCCTTCCACGATCGTGCCTAGGGCACGATCGTAAAAGGGCGACGGGCCCGGTCTTTTCGGGCTGGCCCGGTATCCCTTTCTTTTTTTTTGGGGGGGGGGGGGGGGGGGGGGTGGTTTCACACAAACTATTTGGAATGTGTGGAAATAATTCTTGTAGGCACTATGTGCCCCTTATCCTCTCAAAAAGAGAGTAGCTCTTGAAAAGTAAGCCACATTTTTAACCAAAAAAAAAAGCAAGCCGCATCTATCAGACTACTAATTGCCATTTTCCTTTCATATTGAAGACTAAGTCAGTGTCATCTTGACTCTTGGGTCAACCTCAAGAAAAGCCAACCACAAAAAAGCTTTGAAAGATCTTGGATATATATCCTCCTATCTTATCCTATTTCTTCGCGCGTTTAAGATGTGTGGACCATACTTTCATAATAGACCTACTCTCAAAATTTTGTTTAAAGATAACAGTAGGCACAGATCGTGGCTAAACAAATTTATTAAAGAAAAAAATAAAGTTAGTACAAGGAGAAAGAAAGAGTATAAAACGGGGAACTGGAGATAGTCCTCCTATAGACTGATCGGAAAAAAAAAAACACGACGTAGTTAAGTTCTGATAAAACCAAGCACCTTGATCTTTATTCTCTTATAGACACAGATAAAACCTCTTAAACCCTTAAGCCACGTGAAAACAAAGTCGCATGGTTTTCCCATCCAATATACTGATTAATTCTTATACGTTCATCCCCAAGGTGAGGCCACCTACTTAGGTTAAACAACTTGGTCAAGTATCTAGAAAAAGGTAGCTCAGTGGAGATAGATCAACAGAGAATAATCCTATCATAAATGAGGAATCAGAATCTCAGGGATTGGAGAATTTATCGTGGGTTGTTAGAATAATATCTATGACCGCTCTTTTAATTTTTCTTGGTGAATGTGAGTCTTCATTTGAAGTCATCTAAAACAGGAAATCCAAGTTTGAGGTTGGCAGTGGTTAGTGGGTCTTCGATAATGTAGGACAGGATAAGTTGTAGACTTTTAGCTGGCCACAGACCCTTGAGTTAAAGGGCTTAATTTTTGAAATGACCGTGATGATTTGCTAAATTTAATATCAGGATTGCTTATTTACAGAAGTTAATTGAGACTTCTATATGCAGTATTGTTTTTAAAAAGAGTCCAATAGTTTGGGGAATTCAACTGATTTGGAATGCCTAAGAAAAACTGTGTAGACGTGGAATAGGGGCAATAAATAAAGGGATGTGTATTGTATATCTATTTCTTAACTGTATTTTTCATAGATAGTTGTGAAGAGAGGAGTTAATATATTCTACTCATAAAATAATATAATATAAATAATTACAATTTAGCAAGTCTGCTGTATTTATAATTTAATATTGTTGAGTACGTGTTAAGTCTACAAGATCTAGAGAGGCAAAAGGAATATTTTTTCCGGAGTAAAGGGAGGGAAGCGAATAGAACATAATGCAACTTATTTTAATATAAGTCCAAAAAAATTTACTCTATTATATATATATATATATATATATATCTAAAGGAAAGATAAAGTTGAGTGCTTTAGAGGCCGAATGTATTGGGAGCTAGAGTTTGAAAGAAAATTTTGTACTTTATACTCTCTAATTTTTTATTGTGAAACTTTTGCATTAGCTTTACCTAGAGAAGTAGGTTAAGAGATTGAACTAGGTAAATATCATTTATTCTTATTATTTTTTCTTTTCTTCATACTTTATTATTTTTTTGCAATTTCGTAACAAATGTCAAGATTTTGTATTGGTCCCGGTTTATTACACGAGGCTAGCTGTCCTTTGGTAGAGTAAATGCCATTCTTTCGCTTGATCTAGCATTATATCGTGAGTTGTTTCCAAACTTAACCAGGTCATGATACATATAGGGCTCGTTTGGTTCGCGGGAAGCATTTTCCTTCCTAGGAATATGATTCCTGGGAAACAAATTTCTAGGAAGAGGATGCCTAGGAAAGTATTTTTGGCATGTTTGGTTGACCATGGGAAAGTGACAAATTTCCAAGGTGCTTATGTTTGGTTGGCCATCCACTTTCCTAGGAAAGTTATATATAATTCCTATTATGCCCTTAATAAAAATTAGGTTTTTAATGCCTCTTTAATGCTTCTTTAATACTGAAGGGACTTTTTGGAAAAAAGTAAAAATGAAGTGATTCCCGCCTTATGGGAAAGTAACTTTCCCATGTTTCTCATGGGAAAGACTTTCCCATGAAATGTGGGAATCACATTCCCATGGGAATACAACTTTCCCTTCTCTCTCCTTTGAAAACTCCAACCAAACAAGAGGCATCTCATTACTTTCCCGTTGACCACACTTTCCCCCCTTCTTTTCCCGCGAACCAAACGAGCCCATAGAAATTGATCAAGTTTCCCACGGAAAAAACAAACGCACTTATTACCTCCTATCCTAAGGTTTACAAGAAGAGTGGGGTACATGGGAGAGAGAGAATAGAGGATATATATGAAGATAATAAAATTCACGAAAACAATAGACACAAGTCTTCAATTAGTATTTGTTCAAAAAGTCTTTCACATTATGTAGCAAATAAAAAAAAATCAGAAAAAAGTTCGAGCAAGGTTCCATAGTTCCGCATGCATAAAACGGGATTCACAGTACCATGTATTTATTGCAAACTGAAATATAATCTGATAGGTCTGTGCTTTAGTTACGGAAGGAGGTCATGCTATGAAATGGTTAATAATTCTGTAGAAAGTGAATTGATGCAAGTCTCAACAATTTTGCTCATGGGGGGACGATTAATCAATTTCATCTGAATGCACCATGAGCCCACTTTACATAGCTTGCTTTCCACTTCACCAATCTCCACTGTGTTTCCAGTTTCGAGCCCTCCTTGTTGAGTGAGCGGATCATATATCCACGAGGGATAGTAAGGCCCTGTTTGGGGGAGCTGTTGGCAGTAGAGCTGTTAGAAGTAGAACTGTTGGAAGTAGAGCTGTCTGAAGTAGAGCTGTTATAAAAAGCTGTTTGCTGTTTGGTAACTACATTCGTAAAGTGCTGTGGTAGTTTGTTTTGTGTTTGGTAAACAAACTAAAAAAGTACTTTTGTATGACAAAATTACCATAAAGGACATTGCATAGTATTATACAACAGAACATAATAAAATATAACATAAATTAATACATAAATATACGATATAGTATAATATTATTGTAATATAAAATAATATTATGTTAATATAGCATAATAGTAATATAATTATTAGAGTAAATTAATATTTGGTAATATAACATAATATTAAATTATTTAACATAACATATTAATGTATTATGATATAATGTAATATATATTATATTTATAGTATAATACAATAATAAAAGTATAAAATATTATAATTATTAGTATAAATTAATTTCTCATAATATAACATAATATTAAATTATTTAAAATAATATATTAATGTATTATAATGTAATGTAATATAATATAATATTTATAGTATAATGCAATAATAAAGGTATAAAATATTATAATTATTATTATAAATTAATTTTTCATAATATAACATAATATTAAATTATTTAAAATAACATATTAATGTATTATAATGTAATGTAATATAATATAATATTTATAGTATAATACAATAATAAAGATATAAAATATTATAATTATTAGTATAAATTAATTTTTCATAATATAACATAATATTAAATTATTTAACATAACATATTAATGTATTATGATATAATATAATATGATATTATATTTATAGTATAATACAAAAATAAAGGTACAAAATATTATAATTATTAGTATAAATTAATTTTTCATAATATAACATAATATTAAATTATTTAACATAACATATTAATGTATTATGATATAATATAATATGATATTATATTTATAGTATAATACAAAAATAAAGGTATAAAATATTATAATTATTAGTATAAAATAATTTCTCATAATAATTTTCCATAATTTCCCATAAAATAATTTTCCGCGGTCCAGGGGCTCTTCTTCGTGGTCCACGCTCAAGGAGGACCTCAGCGTGGATCGCGAGGTTGATGATAAAAAAAAAAAACAATAGATTGATTTTGGAAGGTATGGAAAAGGATTAAAATTTTTTTCTTCTAAAATGTGGTTCAAGAGATGCATACAAAAATTGAAAAAAAAAATACCTTTTCTTACGGAAGGGAGTCTGACGGCTAGGGTTCTTGGCTCCAGCAGATTTTTAGGTTTATAAAGGGACAAACTATGTAATTATGTTATTTTAATATGGACATTTTTGTCAAAAATACAGCTTTCCGAAAAAGTTGAAACAGCTTTCTCCCAAAAGCTCCAAATTGGAGCTTCCTCTCAAAAGCTGTTTTCAGTTTCCCGCAAAAGCTGAAACAGCTTTTTGAAAAATTTACCAAACACAGTTTTTCATCTAAAAGTACTTTTGGAGGGCCAGAAAGTGCTTTCTGGCCCTCCAAAAGCTCCCCCAAACAGGGTTAAATCTGACTTGAATTCTCCACTCTTGGTTCCACATTCCTTCTCCCCTGTGTCATCTCTATTAGCAGCATTCCAAAATTATAAACATCAGATTGTTAGATGGGATACATGACTAAGAAGTGAAGCAATGATATAGCTGCATGAAAGTCCACTTGTAGCTAGGTTTGAGGTTAGTTGGAAAGCAGGATATGGTTCGGTCATTGAGCAAAAAACAGATTGGATACCAGTGTATCCTTATCTGTATTTGTTTTGTTTGATGAATACAGATGTGGATGCAGATTTTAGTTGAATGCAAAAAATTATATCTCTATTTATTTTAAACAAATATAGGTACAAATTGGATATTGAAAGTATAGATATATCTATACAGCTATAAGTCTGACTAATTAAACCTCATGGCCACCAAACCAAAAATATTACTAAGTTGAGGGTAAATAAAATTAATAACATATTAATATGGCCACTTATTTGTTTAAAAAAGTCTATGAATGCTATATAAGATTAAATAGAATTGCAAATAGAATTAAATATTTAAATATGGATTAGATCATTGTTTATCCGTGCTTTTATATCCATTTTTCTTCGATAGATATGAATATTGATGATGCTCAATTTTCTATCTCTATTCAGATATATTCGGACATAAAAATAGATCTATGGATATAATCTGGTCCACTTTTACCCCTACTAAAAGCTGAAAAATAGTGGGATAAATTGATTGTGTGAGAGAGTGAGTGAGAGAGAGAGAGAGAGAGAGAGGGAGAGAGAGGGTCCGCTTCCTCGCATCTGGCCTGGACTGTGGGCTGCTGCAACATGATGGCCCGAAGCAACTGCAGCTCGTAACTTGGGCCGAGATTCAGTAACTCGTCCGAGATGATATGCTGTGCTACTCGAGTCGCGCGACCCAGCGCCCAAATCCTTGACGACCCCAAAACAATCTCACGCCCTCTCCCCGCTTCGGGTGCTATCGGCGACCTCTCACTCCCACCTCCTCCTCCGCCATGGTCTCTCCGTCACCGCCAGTGCTGCCGCCTTTGATCCCCCAGTCTTCTGCTCTCTCCTAGACGCCTTCTTCCACTCCGATCGATTCGATTCCGCCGTCTCCGCCCTTGACGATGTCAAGGAGCTCGCTGGCTTCGCGGCTGCCTCTTCCCTCCTCCTAAAGTCTCAGCTCGGCCTCGCCATCTCCATGTTCTGGAAGCACCTTGAGGCCTCCATCAACCTCGATGTCCTCACTTGCAACGAGCTGCTCGTTGCCTTGAGGAAAGCCAGCAAGAGGGATGAGTTCCGAAGGCTGTTTGATGCATTGTCCCAAAGAAACTTGGACTGACATGTGACTGGATTACCCAAGCCCACAACTTATGCGAGCCATATTGGCGGCCATGTAATTTCCCCGATTATATTGAGATATAGATATGGGAATCTCCTAGCGCTAATGTTCGGCATATCCTATTTAATTTTCTTTGGACCTCTCTTGTCTTGAACAAATGAAGTACTTGCCGACTAAAAATGAAAAATGAAGGTACTTTAATCAATTTTATAAATGAAATAACAAGAATAAAAAAAATAATTGCAAAAATTATGAGGCTAATTTAGTTCGAGTGATGCATCAAAAGAAGTCACCTTGTTGCAGCATAAATGCATTGACACTATTGCTCTATTTATACACTTGCAATTCTCTTCTGCAGCTTTCCAAACCTTGTGAAGGGTTTCCACATCTCCCGGCTTTACTTTGTCCGCCCTCTTCCGATGGACCTTCGATAGCTTGGGACACCTGGGGTTCCCTCTTTGCTTCGGCAGCTTCTCAGATGGTGTTTTTTACCTGGGAGCCCCCACCCCCGAGTTTCCTCAAGGTCAACTTCGACGGATCTGTACAGGATGGAGGTGCGTGGGGTGGTGCGGGTTTTGTAATACGGAGCCCGCACTCCAGAGTGGTGGCAACAGGTGGTTGTCAGTTGTTCGGCATTTCGGTCCCCGGGGCAGAGCTACGAGCTGCTTGGGCGGGTCTTCGATATGCAAAGTAGGTACTGCGGGTTGGCTCGGTTGTCCTGGAGGGCGACTCGGCCACAATCATCAGGTGGATCCAGGAGGAGCTGAGGGGTTTGGGCACAGACCACCCCTTGATTCGGGACATTGAGATGATGTGTGGGGTTGGGGTGGCCGTCGAGGCCAAATATGTATTCAGAGAAGCCAATGGGGCGGCCGATTGGGTGGCTGCCTTTGCGGCTCATCATTCAGGGTACACCCTTTGGGTGGGGGAGGCGGAGATGCCATTGGCACTCCGTGAGCTAGTGTATTTTGATCTTATTGCGTGTATTCATACACGTTGTATATGATAATCCGCTTTCAGCAAAAAAAAAAAAAAACAAACAAAAAAAAAACAAGCAAGTTGCGCAGTTCTGAACACGGTTTAAGAGCGTGAAGCAGAAATGGGATCTCTTTCTTAAACTTTAAAAAGGAAAGTTCAGTCATTGCATATTAAATTTGAGAAAAAATCATAATCTGAACACCACTGCCTCCCAAATCATGTTCCACCTCAAGATTTGGTTGATCATTCTTATAATCTTGCAAGAGAAATCATCATTTTAATGTACTACAACATTTCTAGCACGCACTGCCAATCAATAGACTAGGGGTATACACCAGTCGGGGCCTTTTCTTCTTCATATTTTGCAGGTGGAGCATGCCCGCATGAAGGTGGATCGACGCACCTAGCTGGTGTATTTGGGCGAGAGCGAGAGCGAGAGTGCATCCATGGGTTGCTCAATGGGGACGGTGGGCTGTTTCCCTTCCTCATACCAAGAGCCCTTCCATGTGCTACTGCAAACATAGAAGAAAGGAGGAGTGTGAAACACTAGTAAAACAGTCAGAAAGCTTCATTACCCGCGAGGCCCTCGTCATAAAATTCACATAAATAGATTCGGAATAAGCCAGCCCGAATCTCATCCAAGTCTTCATTTCTCCCTGCAGGAATGAGCAGGGAGAGGTCCGGCTTACACGTACGACTTGTACCACGCCTCATATCCTGTAATAACAGACATCCGAAGGATCTTGCAAGATCGTCTAAGCATGTCTTTAGAGTTTCTTTGGCAATACTCCACCAGATCTGGAAAGAATGGCAGAGAGAGTGCACTAGGAGGAGGAAGAGAAAGTTGGAGAAGGGAGAGGAAGATCACCTCCTTCCACCACTTCTAGTTGCATTCCAAAGAGCATGGCAGCTAAGATCCCCAATACTACCAAGAAATGGATGAGGGAACAAGACATTTTCATCCTCTGTCGTTGGAACTTATGCCTGTAAATGCTTGGGTTGCTGTTATTATAGGGAAAGAAACCTGGAAGTCTAAATGCAGTGGGTCGAGTACATGAGGCAAGGTCCAAGGGCTTTAATGGATATAGCTGCTTCATTCAACATTTGACTGTTCCAAGAAAGTGATACCTTTTAAAGTTCACCAGCTTCGGACATTAGACTAGGAAACTTCACCATCTTTTCCACCCTACTTGGTGCCTTGGAAATATGAGAGACTTTTTTTTTAGGTACAGCGACGTGAATGCGGCCAACAAAAATAGAAAATAAAAGACTAAATAAGGGCACAGATAATGACATGTGGTTCGCCCAGATGAAACATCCAGAGTGGTGGGCAATCTAGAGTGGTAGCACCGTTTGCCTCCCTGCATGCATGCATGACCTGATGGGGGACTTTGGTTGAGTCTTTTAATGGAGTAGATCAATAGATGCTCAGATTCTGATGATATGAGAACTGAAATATATGGAAACTTCACCACCAATCCACACTGGACTTCTTTTTGTATGTTTTTTTCGTTAAGTCGTATTTTTCAACTCTTCTGCTTCTCTTCATGATAGTTTAATATCAAAGTTTGACAGACCTAGGTGTGGCTGGAAGGCAAGAATGGCCATGGATCTACTTGGGTTAGATTGAGGCGCAAATAATGCTGGCAGAGTTGTTTAGTTCTATTTTTTTCCGTAAAAAAATTGTTTAATTCAAATTTGACCTAATAAATAAATAATTCGGAAATAATTTGAATTCAGATAAGGTCCGCTTAGTGAAGAGATGACACAACTCCTTTGATCGACAGATTGGACAATATGATGTTTAAGATGATGCAATCAACAAGCATGATTGGAAATCTTTAAACCTGATGTAACCTTATTAACTCGATACTAACATGATAATTCGTTAACACTACTAATCTAACCTTTTCTACATTTTTTTACAAATATAATTTTAATATGCTATTACATGCATATATAGTAGAATCATTGTGATCATATGATTATTAGGTTTTGGATTGTGGTTGCATCAACCCAACTTGGATGGTAATTGAACAAATCGATTTGGTTTAGAAGTCAAATCACCAAAAGAAAAACCAACTTATGCAATGAGATAATAGTTGAGATGATGTAATTAGGACTTAAGATAGTTGAGATGATGTAATTATGCAATGATAGTTGAGATAATAGTTGAGATGATGTAGTTAGGACTTGAAGTTAGTTGTGCTTGTAATCTCACACCAAGGTCAAGTCCGTTTGGTATGTTAGGTCAAAAAATTGCCAGCCTTGTATCCATTTGAGCGAAGATAGCATTGTTTCAAAGAAAATAATTGATATAACACTATCATTCATTATTTCTTATCACAATATCTAATATAGTATTCATTATTTCATTATTCTTGAAATTTTCCGTACACGGCAAACTTTGAGATATGCATATCGACAATTATATTGACATGGAATGGCAGCAAATTAAGAAAAGAAAGCCTAGCCTTGTTTTGCATGGCCGTCATGAGGAAAGATGCATATGGATGCCAAAATTTTGGATTTGAGATAATTTAATTAAACTATTAAGTTTAGAAATTTTGAACGTAATTAACTCATAGTTAACTAGTGATAATAGAATCCATAACATCCTAGCATACTTGTAAGAGAAAGTTCAAGTTAAAGTTTTATGCAAATATTTTAAATCTTTAACTGAATGGAACTATATTTGGAATTAAAAATTTGAGAAATTAAACAGCTTTTATACTGTTTGCGCATAGATTAAGGATAAAAGGTTATTGTTAATGCGATATTAAAAAATCCAAGCCGTCCATTTTCACTTCTTTCCAATATCTGCATTATTACTTCTCTAAAATATAACTAATTTTAAGCATGTCCCAATGTCATAGAGAACACGTAATAAGTCATAGGAGAGAGCATCGGAAATTCTTTATTTTTTTCTTCAGAAAACAATAGGCATAAAATAGCCTAAAAGAATTTTAATGAGTAGGATTACAAAAAACCAATGAAGAGAAAAAGAAAATAAAGGAAGGCCATAGCACTAGCACACCGTTGACTCATTTTTCTATAGTCAAGTCTCCTAACTCTAAATTTCTCGGGTCTTCCATCAGAAGTGTTGCATCAACAATAAAACTGATGCCTAAAAGTCTACATTCCAATCTCTGGCTTGATTCGAATTTGTCCAGAAATATTGCACAGGATGCTCCGCGTTTCCAGTCTAACTTGGTTGCGTTTAGAAAATCTTAGCTCTGATAAGGAATATATGGAAAAGTAACGTGATTGGTCATCGATCAAGCCTCACACCAGTAATTTGCCATGAGCTTTTCCGTCTGTACTGGAGAGCAAGTCAGTTTTATCTTGACTCTCGCGTTGACCTCCAAGATGTTTCAAAAGCTAACCGCGTGAAATGCCGGAACCAGACTTCCGCTGCCCCTCCAAATTTGTCCTTTATTGAAAGAAATGAATATTTTCTCCCATCTTATCCCAATCCTTCATGTATTTGTAATGTGTGGACCGCATTTTACTTTTTAATAATTCTTTTAGACACTCCGTGCCTCTCATTCTCTCGAAAAGAGAGAAGCTCTTCAAAAGCAAGCCACATCTATCAGACTATTAATTCGCCATTTTCTTTTCATATTAAAGAGTAATTCAGTGGTGCGCACCCATGGCCTAACAGCCATTGAGACGGAGCTTCGAGCAGCTTGAAAGAACATCTTCTATATGAGGAGAATACTCAGAGCAGATAGAGTACACCTTAAAGGGGACTCCTCCATGGTGATTGATTGGATACGGAGATTGGACCGTTACAGAGATGGCCACCTATTGATTGGTGAGACTCTCAGACTGATCAGAAAGATAGAATTTTTTCAGGCAGTATACGTGTTTCGAGAGTCAAATAGAGCCGCAGATTGGGTTGTCTCCTTCGTGGCTTGGCACTCCGGTGAGTTTATTTAGACACGGGCCGCTAAGATCCCTTATTCCTTGCATCATTTTCTTTCTTTTGACTTGTCTGGCTGTACCCATGTGAGATCTATATGAAATGCCGATTAAAAAAAAAAAAAAAATAATTCAGCACCATCTTAGATCTTGGATACATATCCTCCTATCTTATCCTATTTCTTCTCGCGTTTAAGACGTGTGGACCACACTTTCATTATAGAACTACTCTCAAATTTTTGTTTTAAGATAACAGTAGGCGCAGAGTGGCTAAACAAATTTATTAAAGACAAAAATAAAGTTAATACAAGGAGAAAAAAAGGGAATAAAATGGGGAACTAGAGGTAGTCCTCCTAGACTGATCGGGAAAAAAAAACACGACTTAGTTAAGTTCTGATAAAACCAAGCACCTTGATCATTAGTCTTTTATAGACATAGATAAAATCTCCTAAACCCTTAAGCCATGTCAAAACAAAGTCGCATGGTTTCTCCATCCAACAACACTCAAAACAAAAAGAGAAAAAAAAATCCCCAAAGCTGGCTTGAGTAGTCTCTTATATACCGATTAATTCTTATACGTTCATCCCCAAGGTAATGCCACCTACTTAGGTTAAACAACTTGGTCAAGTATCTAGACTAAGAGGTAGCTCAGTGGAGATGGATCAACGGAGAGTAATCCTATCATAATTTTTGAATTGACCGTGATGATTTGTTAAATTTAATGTCAGGATTTCTTATTTACAGAAGTTAATTGAGACTTCTATATGCAGTATTGCCTAAGAAAAACTATGTAGATATGGAGTAGAGGCAATAAATAAAGGGATGTGTATTGTATATCTATTTCTTAACTGTATTTTTCATAGATGTGAAGAGAGGAGTTAATATATTCTGCTCATAAGATAATATAATATAAATAATTACAATTAAGCAAGTCTGCTGGGTTTATAATTTAATATTGTTGAGTATGTGTTAAGTCGGCAAGATCTAGAGAGGCAAAAGAAATATTTTTTTCAGGGGAGCGAATAGAACATAATGCAACTTATTTTAATATAAATTTAAATCAACTTATTCTATTATATATATATATAAAGAAAAGATAAAGTTGAGTGCTTTAGAGATCGAACGTATTGGGAGCTAGAGTTTGAAAGAAATTTTGTACTTTATATTCTCCAATTTTTTATAGTGGAACTTTTGTATCTGCTTTACCTAGAGACGTAGGTTAATAGAACGAACTATGTAAATATTATTTATTCTTATTATTTTTTCTTTTATTCATATTTTATTTTTTTTTGTAATTTCGTAACAAATGTCAAGATTTTGTATTGGCCTCGGTTTATTACGCGAGGCTTGTTGTCCTTTGGTAGAGTAAATACAATTCTTTCGCTTTATCTAGCATTATATTGTGTGTTGTTTCCAAACTTAACTAGGTCATGATATATATAGAAATTGATCAAGCCTTCCCACGGAAGAAACAAACGCACATATCACCTCCTATCCTAAGGCTTACAAGAAGAGTGGGGTACATGGAAGAGAGAGAATAGGGGATATGCAGATAATAAAATTCACGAAAACAATAAACACAAGTCTCCAATTAGTATTTGTTCAAAAAGTCTTTCACATTATGTAGCAAATAAAAAAATTCAGAAAAAAAGTTCGAGCAAGGTTCCATAGTACCGCATGTATAAAACGGGATTCACAATGCCATAGATTTATTGCAAACTGAAATACAGTCCGATAGACCTGTGCTTTAGTTATGAAAGGTCATCATGCTCTGAAATGGTTGATAATCCTGTAGAAAGTGAGTTGATGCAAGTCTCAACAATTTTGCTTATGGGGGGACGATTAATCGACTTCATCTGAATGCACCATGAACCCACTTTACATAGCTTGCTTTCCACTTCACCAATCTCCATTGTGTTTCCAGTTTTGGGCCCTCCTTGTTGAGTGAGCTGATCATATATCCATGAGGGATTGTAAATCTGACTTGAATTCTCCACTCTTGGTTCCACATTCCTTCTCCCCCGTGCCATCTCTATTAGCAACATTCCAAAATTACAAACATTAGATTGTTAGATGGGATATATGACTAAGAAGTGAAGCAACGATAATGCTGTGTGAAAGTCCATTTGTAGCTAGGTTTGAGGTTAGTTGGAAAGCAGGATATGGTTCGGTCCTGGAGCAGAAAACAAATTGAATGCTAGTGTATCCTTATCTATATTTATTTTATTTAATGAATACGGATATGGATGCAGATTTTAGTTGGATGCAAAAAATCATATCCCTATTTATTTTAAATAAATATAGGTACAAATGGAATATTGAAAATATAGATATAAATACATCTATAAGCCTGACTAATTAAACCTCATGGTCACTAAACCAAAAATATTACTAAGTTGAGGATAAATAAAATTAATAACATATTAATATGTTCATTTATTTTTCTTAAAAGTCTATAAATGCTATATAAGATTGAATAGAATTACAAATACAATCAAATATTCAAATAGGTATTAGATCGTTGTTTATCCATACTCCATATCTATTTTTCTTTTATAGATATGGATATGGATGATGCTCAATTTTCTATCTCTATTCAGATATATTCTGACATAAAAACAGATCCCATGGATATAATCTAGTCCACTTATACCCCAACTAAAAGCTGATAAATAGTGGGATAAATTGATTGTGTAAGAGAGAGAAAGAGAGATTTAGCGTCCGCTTCCTCGCATCTGGGCTGGGCTGTGGGCTGCTGTAGCTTGATGGGCAACTGCAGTTGGTAAATTGGGCCGAGAGTCAGTAACTCGTCCGAGACGATATGCTGCTACTCGAGTAAGGCGACCCAGCGCCCAAATCCTCGACGACCGCAAAACAATCTCACGCCCTCTCCCCGCTTCGGGTGCTATCGGCGACCTCTCACTCCCACCTCCTCCTCCGCCATGGTCTCTCCGTCACCGCCAGTGCTGCCGCCCTCGATCCTCCAGTCTTCTGCTCTCTACTCGACGCCTTCTTCCACTCCGATCGATTCGACTCTGCCGTCTCCGCCCTTGACGATGTCAAGGAGCTCGCTGGCCTCGCGGCTGCCTCTTCCCTCCTCCTAAAGTCTCAGCTCGGCCTCGCAATCTCCATGTTCTGGAAGCACCTTGAGGCCTCCATCAACCTCGATGTCCTCACATGCAACGAGCTGCTCGTTGCCTTGAGGAAAGCCAGCAAGGGGAATTAGTTCCGAAGGCTGTTTGATGCATTGTCCCAAAGAAACTTGTGGATTGAATATGCGACTGGATCAGCCTCCCATGTAATTTCTCCGATTATATTGAGATATAGATATGGGAATCTCCTAGCGCTAATGTTAGACATATCCTATTTAATTTTCTTTGGACTTCTATTGTCTTCAAACAGATGAAGTACTTGCCGACTAAAAATGAAAATGAAGGTACATTAATCAATTTTATAAATGAAATAACAAGATAAAAGAAATTAATTGCAAAAACCATGAGGCTAATTTAGCTCGACTGATGCATCAAGAGAAGTGACCTTGTTGCAGCATTAATGCATTGACACTATTGCTCTATATATATGCACTTGCAATTCTCTTCCGCAGCTTTCCAAACCAAGGAGCTTGTGAAGGGTATCCACATCTCCCGGCTTTACTTTGCCCAAAACAAAAAACTTGCGTGGACACTTGGGAACACGGATTAAAAGCGTGAAGCAGAAATGTCATCTCCTTCTTAAACTTTAAAAAGGAAAGTTCAGTCATTACATTTTAAATTCGAGAAAAATCATATTCCACCTCAAAGTTTGGTTGATCCTTCTTATAATCTTGCAAGAGAAATCATTATTTTTAATGTACTACAACATTTCTAGCACGCACTGCCAATCAATAGACTAGGGGTATACACCAGACGGGGCCTTTTGTTCTTCGTATTTTGGAGGTGGAGCATGCCCGCATGAAGCTGGATCAATGCCCCTAGCGGGTGATTTTGAGCGAGAGTGACGCCGTGGGCTTCTCAATGGAGACGGTGGGCTGCTTCCCTTCCTCATACCAAGAGCCCTTCCATGTACTACTGCAAACATAGAAGGAAGAAAGAGTGTGAAATTACATGCGCATCCTCTCAAATCATGATTGCTGAATATAATAAACTACTAAAGTTCTGGGTAATCTATAATGAATTCATAACCTATCGTAGCAGCACAATAAGTAAAAACAAATAATTGGCGCTTTAATAAATTATGTTGATATCTTACTATAGGATCTATATAAACCATAGATTCATGGATCCATACATCTTGATCGGAAAAGAATCAATAGAAAAAGAATCGGACGATATTTTTCTCGAAACAAACAAAAAGAAAAAGAAAGATGAAACATAAATCATGATCAACTAAGCCCTCTCGGAGGCTTGCTTAAGAATAAGAAAGAGAAATTTTATGGAAATATCATGAAATAAGATTTGATCTAATATAATTGCATATTGGCATGGCATGGATAGAGCATGCAAAAAAAAAAAAGAAGACGACAAAAAGGGGCTATCTATAGTGAAAAAAAAAAAGAATTTGGAAGAAGATAAGGGACATGCTAAATCTTCCATAGAAAATAATCTCTAGTGAAAGTCTCAAATTTCCTTCTTGCAGACGCCTTTACATGAAAAAAGAGAAATAAACAAGTCATAGAAGGACTCTTTGAATTGCTTTCTAAAGTTCTAAATCGAGGACTATGGCTGTTTTGATGGGGCTAACGAAGGAAGGGGTAGTGCGTTGCATAGGGGTTGTTAGCAAATACTCTATAACCCATATTGGAAGATTTTTGCAAGTCAAAAATTCTTAGTAAGTTTCTTCTTGTATTTCGAGCCCATAACCCCACTTGAATGAAGAGTCACACATCCAAATATAATTATTCGGTGCCTCAATTATAGAAATTCTCTACCATTGAGGGCTTATTTGGATAATCTCATATAATCTAACAGGATTCACCGAATCACAAATTGGACTGGGCCTATAACCATAAAAGTCACACAAACAGCTTCGAAGCGGGCCCGCCCGAATTTCATCCAAGTCTCCATTTCTCCCTGCAGGAATGGGCCGGGAGAGGTCCGGTTTACATGACTTATACCACGCCTCATATCCTATAATACCAGAAATCTGAAAGATTTGAAAAGATCGTCTAAATATGTCTTTAGAGTTTCCTTGGCAATACTTCACCGGATCTGGAAAGAATGGCAGAGAGAGTGCACTAGGAGGAGGAAGAGAAAGTTGGAGAAGGGAGAGGAAGATCACCTCCTTCCACCACTTCTAGTTGCATTCCAAAGAGCATGGCTGCTGAGATCTCCAATACTACCAAGAAATGGATGAGGGAACAAGAGATTTTCATCTTCTGTCGTTGGACCTTATGCCTGTAAATGCTTGGGTTGCTGTTATTATAGGGAAAGAAACCTGGAAGTCTAAACGCAGTGGGTCGAGTGCATAAGGCAAGGTCCAAGAGCTTTAATGGATATAGCTGCTTCATTCATTTGATTGTTCCAAGAAAGTGATACTTTTTAAACTTCACCAGCTTCAGACATAGACAAGGAAACTTCACCATCTTTTCCTCCCTACTTGGTGCCTTAGAAATATGATCAGGGACTTTGTCGTTGAGTCTTTTAATGGAGTAGAACAACAGATGCTCAGATTCTGATGAGATGAGAACTGAAATATATGGAAAGTTCACCACAAATCGGTCCAATCCACACTGGACTTCTTTTTTTATTTTTTTTTGGTTAAGTCTTATTTTTCAACTCTTCTGCTTTCTCTTCATGATAGTTTAATATCAAAATTTGTCAGGCCTTGGTGCGGCTGGAAGGTAAGAATGGCCATGGATCTACTTGGGTTAGATTTAGGCGCAAGTAATGCTGGCAGAGTTGTTTAGTTCTGTTTTTTTCCTTGAGAAAATTGTTTAATTCAAAT
This sequence comes from Phoenix dactylifera, assembly GCF_009389715.1. Taxonomy (NCBI): domain Eukaryota; kingdom Viridiplantae; phylum Streptophyta; class Magnoliopsida; order Arecales; family Arecaceae; genus Phoenix; species Phoenix dactylifera. The sequence goes on along the minus strand of NC_052397.1, from coordinate 2,250,841 downwards.
TTAACATAATAAATAAATAGGTTAGAAATAATTAGCATTCAAATAAGGTCTGCTTAATTACTGAAGAGATGACACAACTCCTTTGATCAACAGATTGGACTATATGATGTTTAAGATGATGCAATCAACAAGCATGATTGGAAATCTTTAAACCTCATGTAACCTGATTAACTCGGTACTAACACGATTAATTCGTTAACGTTACTAATCTAACCTTTTCTACAATAATTTTAATATGTTATTACATGCATATATAGTAAATCCTTGTGGTTGCATCAACCCAACTTGGATGGTAATCGAACGAAATCGATTTGATTTAGAAGTCAAATCACCTAAAGGAAATCCAACTTATCCAATGAGATAATAGTTGAGATGATGCAGTTAGGAGTTGAAGCTGGTTATTCCTGTAATCTAACACCAAGGTCAAGTCCATTTGGCAAGTTAGGTCAAGAAATTGCCAGCCTTGTATCCATTTGAGTGAAGATAACATTGTTTCAAAGAAAATGATTGATATAACACTATCTTTCATTATTTCTTATCACAATATCTAATATAATATTCATTATTTCATTATTCTTGAAATTTGCTATACACGGCAAACTTTGAGATATTCATATTGACAATTATATGCTAAATTGAGTAAAATGTTGTAAAGGAGGCAAACATGTATCTCCAAACTCGCAGTATATGTAAAACATATCATAACTTTTTTGGTATCTAAAAGATACTCCTCTCCTTTCCTCAAGCTCCTTGCTCCATTAATAAAGCACAAATGCTACACATGTCAAAATAGAAAAATATTGCATATAGCTTTCAAAATTATATTTTATCATTAACAAATATATTTTTTTGTATGGGGGGTAAACTGGTTGGCTCAGACTAGATACAGGTTGGATACATAATAGATTCAAAATCTGTCAACCTCATTAAGTAGATCATGAATCCAAATATGAACCTGCTCATTTTATAAAATATGTAATATAACGTGATCTATAATGAGATGAATCAAGTTAAATAGATTAACCTCGATGCATATGGTCACCATGTTTTACTGGTTTTCTTTTCCCCCTTGTAGCTATTAATTAGTTAGCTATTACTCCCTTGCAGCCAGTTCAGGGAAATAAGGGAAGATGCATAAGGATGCCAAAATTTTGGATTTGAGATAATTTAATTAAACTAATTAAGTTTAGAAATTTTGAACATAATTAACTCATAGTTAACTAGTGATAATAGTATCCATAACATCCTAGCATACTTGCAAGAGAAGGTTCAAGAGAAAGTTTTATGCAAATATTTTAAATCTTTAATGATTAGAACTATATTTGGAATTGAAAATTTGAGAAATTAAACAGCTTTTATGCTGTTTGCGCATAGATTAAGGATAAAAGGCTATTTTTAACGTGATATTAAAAAAAATCCAAGCCGTCCTATTCCACCTCTTTCCAATGTCGGCGTTATTGCTTCGAAACATTGAGTCGCACGTGGGAAGAGGCACCACACGTGCCAACGTTTCGAGGTAAACTGGGGCGGCGAGCCGTACCACCGCCTTTGGCGCCACCCACTATGCAACAACCACGTGGCTGCATCTCATCCGTCAACTCTATCGTCTCCCAAAAAATTACCGTTGATCTTCTACCATTTTTACCCTATAAGAACTTTTATCTCTCGGTTTACTCTTTCCTAGGGCTTTTTTTTTTTTTTTTTTTTTTTTTTTCTAAGGAAAAGGAGTAGGGGGGAGGAAGGGACAAGCCCACCCCCGCGTAGCAGCCCCCAACTGGGCCCCCGCCCCGCCGGGAGAATGTTCGATGCGGGCAGAAATGGCCGTGTGTTGGGCATCCCGACCGGTTTTACTCATACCCTCCCCATCCGTGGGCCCGGCTCAGCTACTCCTCTGAGCTCTGGCTCGAGTCCCACGTGTGAGTACGTTACACCCGGCACCACCCCGGCTACTAGCGGTTTAAGAGCGGTTCTACACCACAAGTCCAAATAGTGGCCAAAGTAGTAAGCTCCGGTCCACAATTTAATCGTCGCCGCAGCGATTCGAACTTGGAACCTTGTGGTTAGAATTGCTGCCCAGTATCACTAGGCTACCACCTTGGTGGCAGGGCTTTTGTTTTCTCTTCCGTTCTTGGCCTCTCTCTTCCGTGGCAGTTTTCCCTCGTCGATCTCCATCTCTCCTCCTTCTCTCCTCCCTTCGCCCATCCATTCTCGGAGACCGCCACCGATCATTCGATTGGCGGTGGTTCGACAGCCTCGGTGTTTCTCGTATCTATTAATCCTTGCAGGCGCCGGCGGCGATTTTAGAGGCGGACGTCGTGGATCGGCTCTCCGATCTCGGATCCAAGAGGATGAGATCCGATCGTGGCCTTTTTATATCGATCCGATCCAAAAAATTCCCGATCTGAAGCCTCGGCTCGTGGGTTTCTTGCCTTACCCCTTTATAGAAGAATCCTTTTATTTTGATGTTTAGAAGGAGAAAGATTATTAGTTTCTCTTGATCTATCTGTCGATTAATTGGAGATGTTGGAGAGGAGCGGCATAATCCATAAGTGTTTTTGTTGTTCTTGTTACCGACCTTTGCCATGTTGGGTGCGCTCGCATGGCAGGTCACAGAAACCCTAATAAAAGCTCCATTTTTTGGTGTTTTATGGGGGAGATCGTACGGGGAATTAATTTTGCCCTGGGGTCTCCCCTTCGTGTTTCTTCGCTCTTGATTTTTTTTTCTTTTGTTTTTCCTTAGTTCTCTCTGCCATCGTTTTTTTTTTCAAAAAAAATCGTATAGAAAGTGCCTCAAGGCACGATCATGTCGTCGATAACATCACTGCAAGAAGAGCTTAACACCCGTTGTAGGTATGAATAGTGATATTAGTTTGGCAATTTTGATATTCTCTAGTTAATAATGAATTGTTTCAAAAGGTGTAAATGCCTGCTGACTCACGTTATTTAGATTTTTTATGTCACATTAGATTCGATGCTACATACTCCTGAGCTAAACGTCCAGGTGGAGGAAATAACTCCGGCGTATAGAAACTATGGGTTTACAGAGAGATCAGTTTCCGGTGGAGCTCAGTTTCCTTTGGAGCATGATTCCTGAAAGCAATGTGCAGAAATTAAAGTTTCGATCCAGTTTATAGATTCCTTTATCATTGCCACTGGTTCAAAATTTCACCTTTCTTACTCTTGTGCTTCGAGTTCAATCCAGAAACAAAGTCGCTAGTCAGGTTTTTCATTCTTTTCTTAGTCCGCCATAATATTCCATTGCGATTGACAGATGTCTTATCGTATGACAGTACAATTTAGTTTAATTTATTTTTTGTCGCCTCACAATTTATTCAACAGATTAGTGATGTTTAGGGACGTTCAAGCCACTGCTTCTGAATCTCCCGATTTTTGTTTGGCCATGCTTCTCCTTGTATGGCAATGCTATAACATGGTGACCCTGAAAGAATTTGAAGGGAAAAAAAAGAGAAGGTAGACTTTGGACGAGTTCTGATGATGTATATATATGTTATGCATCAGATCATGATCTTGGAGTGCTGGAGAAATATTTTAGGTCTCAGCATGCTTTTTTTGTATATACCATGAATGGGTTTGTGAATAGGCGCTGATACAAGAATAATTGATATTCTCTAGGTCATCGGTATTTATCAATGCTTTTACTTGTTATATGCTGTTCTTTTGTGAAAGTCAAATTCTTGTATTGGTTAGTATATTTGTCTCCTATTACTGTGAACTTTTTTTAGGTGTATTTGTTTCTGCAAGTAAGTGGTAGCTGTTTTCTGAATGGTGCCTTTTTCCCCTGTGGCATGAGGTGATGAAGAAATGCACTCTTCTGGTCTGATGAAGCTTTTGCTATTTTTGAGTTACTTGTTTCTGGTTGTCATGTGAAGTCTTTTGTTTTGGTGATTAAAATGAAAATGTTCAGTCCTTTTGTAATTGTAATGACCTTTGCCATGTTGGGTGCGTTTGCTTGGCTGGTCTTAAAGATTTCAATAAAATTATTTCTGGTTTTTTTGGGAGGCTTGTATTGGCAATAATGATATTACCCAGACTCTTTCTTTTTATCACCTGTTTTCCTCCTCCCTTCCCTTCCCCATAGGATTTAAATTTCCATTCTTCACAATCATCACCGTCTGCTATCTACCGAGCACAGAGAAGGAAGCGGATCTTGATTCTCTTCATTCAAGTGATCGCAGGAATATTAGCAATGTTTACCTTTGTGATTGTCAATCATTTATGCTATATAAAATTTTATAGAATTTTCTGTAGCGTAAGCTGTGTATGTTCTGTAACTGTTCCCCTTGATGCGGAGGAAGATAGTTGAAATAGTATTGTCTATATATCATGCTGTTGCGCTTAAGAATTTGCATTGTTGGTTTTGCAAGCTTGTGGTGTTTCATGAAGACTAGGGGGATTACATTGTTATCATCTTTGGGTTCTGGCCTCGCAAGTCTTTAATACTCTATTACTGGATTTGTTTTCATCCAAATTTTGTGAATCCATTATGGATTCCTATATGTTTCAGTTATTGTCCTGTTGCCAGATATTTTTTTTATTTCTATTCAAGCTTTGTAAATCCATCACGAATTCTCAAGTGCCCTAAGTTATTGTATGGATTTTTTTTTTAATTCAAATTTTATGAATCCATCATGAATTCCTAAATCTGCTATATCATTAGCCTGTTAACATCATATGTTTATTTGGTTTCTGAGACTGGAGAAAGCAATCAGAACATATCAATCTGACCACCTTCTGGAGCCTTAGAGGTACTATCGATAATTGATTTGGTCGTCATCTTCTTATTTCTCTTTAGTTGATGAATTTGATTTTAAATTTCTGAAGTACAATAACTGGAGTACAGTGCCTAAACCAAATTTCAACCTGATTTCCTATCTGATTTTACTTACTGTTTTGTTGAGACTCTATAATCTTGAACTGTCTCTTTTATAAGTGGTCTGTTGTATAAATGTTCTAATTTTTTTTTCTGATGGTGAGGGAGATGTTTTCTTTTTGTGTGTGCGAATGATGATATTTTTGTTCTAGTTATTTGATTAGGCTGTTATTGTATTGTTTGCTTAATAGAATGGTAATTTGACATAGGTATGGTGAGTCAATGCAACAATGAACGTTAGTACGTTGGGCTGGTGGCATCTGGACGATGTCCTTCATGGTTCTTCTTAGTTTAAGGTAATCACTGTGACATTGCAAACTTCTGCAACGAGATGTTATTCCTTGTTTGTGGGGGGATGATAAACACTGATTCTCCATGCAGGTACGGTCAGGACGATAGTTGTGGATTGTGGATATGGTCTTATCAGCCTTCCTAGCGTCTTGTGGTCTATTTAATTGTGTCTTCTGGATTTTTTCAAATATCAATCGACTTCTGGGTGGATATAGGACTGGATTATGGGCATAGAGATGGTTGAAAAGACATTGAATGCGATCATACAAGGTGGTTTCTTTAATTGAATTAAGTCATGGATCTCTCAGTGAATTGAATTTCTCACTGGTAAGATATCATTCTTTTCTGATAATTTGGTTCCGGGGATATTATTTGATGTGCATGAATCTTGCTTTAGTATGTTTTTTTTGTGCTATATGATAATATGATTTATTGTGTGAAAGTTGGTCAGTTGATTCATATCTCTAATTGTGTTGAAATGTCTTGGTTATATATGTACATATTTCGTTGCAAACATTCTGCTGGTACGCTCTCAGGACATAAAATCAGATTCCGCTAATGCCCTACGCTGGGAATTCATTTGTGGGAAAAATTTGTTTCCTTGTCCTCGTAGTCATACTGGCTTGCAATTCACGAGGAAGGATTTAGCCAACCTGGAGAAATTATCAGGCGCAGCAACGCCGATGATGGCCATTTTTTTTTCCTTTTTATTGTTTAAGAGATGTGTTGGGATTTCCTACAGAAGGTTCGGAACCCCGAATTTTGGGAACTCCCCGTTTTGGACGGGTGCCGACATACCGAAGATGATGCTTTTGGAAAATTCTTGGAATTCTGGGAACTCCCGACCCGTTCTCAGAATAGGCACGATGTGCATATTTCATTCAAAAATCATTATTTATAAATATATCTTTTAGTTCTTTCTTTTTCTTTCTCAAGAAATATCTTTCTTTAAGAAAGATAATTCTTTAGAAAAATTGAATAATTATATTATTTTTCGTATTAATGTTTTTGAAAAATATATATAGAAGTAGTCATTTATAATGTAATTTAAATGTAAATTTTTCATGGTTAATGTGAAAGGGTAATAGTATTTTTTTTATTTAAGCTAGTTATGTTTTAAATTGGTTTGCCAGGGCGAGATCCCAAATAGGGAAAAATCTAAAATGGAAGACGTTTGGCCTTGATTTCTATTTTTAGGCCTCCACTATCCTTATTTTTGGATGTGTTAGCAATATGTTTTAGCAATATTGGTTTATTTTGGTGTTACATATGGTTTAGATTTAGGTTAATTGTTATAGGGATCTTTAAGCTCAAAATGGTAAGAGTGCTCAAGTATTGGAAGCGTATTTTCGATTGCTTGAGAGGATGGTGGTTCGAATCCACTAAGATCCAGTAATATTTTCATATGGAGTGGTTGGTATGGGTGATGGGTACGATTGTTTTCAAGATTATTGAAGTAACTTACAAAAGTCTTTGTGATATTAAGAGTAAGTTATATTTACATTTAATAATATAAAAATTTATTGAGGTTTATTTTAATTTAATACTTAGTCCTATAATTTAACATAATGTTAGTTAAACCATTAACTTTTAAAAAAAATTAAATGTCATATCAAAAAAAAATAAAAAATTAATTAAAATAATTTTATAATTATTTTTGGTTTATGTTTATTATCTTTGCAACCAATATTTTTTAAAATTTATAGGTGCACCCAATTAAGTTGATAGTATTATTAAAATTATTTGTCAATTGAAAAAGTCAAAATTAGCTTTATAAGTAAATAAGGCTTTTTTCTGACTTTTCAGACTTTTCGATCATTTCAAAGTCTTTCGGTTTTTTTTTTTTGTAATGGATGATTGATACAGTTCTAGTACGGGTATATCCAATAAGATCAGAAGACAAATTGTTCTGGAGAGCTTTAGGCAGCTCCGCTTTTTCAGTTCATAAGGTGCCTTCGGAGTGTTTAGCCATATACGACGTCATTCAATCTGCAGCTCCGTTCGTCTCTCTGAAGACATGCTTAATATGGAAGGCCACACCACTACTCCACATAGTCCGTATATCTTGCTATTCCACCATGAGTATTCTTTTCTAGTGAGCGATTGACAACAAGCTTTCTTTCCAACCGACATCCGGCGACGAACATTCTTAATTTCAGACTAGCATCTGGAGCGAGCATCTTCCTTGATCAGATTTTATTCTCGCTTAGCCTGTCATCAAAAGAATCCAAATCAGTCTATGTATGAGAACTCATTTTTTTTGAGGGTGCATCAGTTGTGGTTTCATGGCCTAGCTTGGACCATGAATAGGATAGCTCGAGCGACAAAATTTTTGATACTAGTTTTCTGCAGCAGAAAATTTGAGATATGCACTAGCTTGGGAGATTTAGATTGCTTTTTTTTTGGCACAGTTCTTTTTTGATGATTAATCAAGATCACGCTCTAAACCTATGGCACCTCATGACTGTTTATATCACTTTAGGTCAGTTTGGTTATTTTTTAAGTTTTTTTATATAGCATTTAGGTCCCATTTAGGTCTCATTTAAGTTAACGATTTCGCTAATATTATGTTAAGCTATTGGTTGAAGTATTGGATGAAAATAAATGTCAGATGGTGAACGTAAGTTTTTCAAACTATTGGATGTAAGTATAATTTACCCCTAATTATAGAGAGTTTTTGTAATTCACTCATTATTCGAGTAATTTTGATTTTTCACATGAGGTAAATGAATACACTAACATCGTTAATTTAACGGGGTGTAAGTGTAGGTTTTAAAATGGGCTCTATGTACCTTTCTACATGTAGAATTTTTATTGGGAGTAATGTCTTGCACGTGGGATCTTCAGCTCTAAAAGGTGGATGCGCTTTAAGCTTTAGTAGGGTCTTTACCCATTAATTTGAGCAGTTCCATTCTCAATTGGTTGTAGGGGATGGAGGTTCATATCCATTTGGTATTCAAAGATATTGTTTGGTCAAGAAAGATTATATCATTATCATCTGTTATGACCAAGAAAAAAAAAATCATATGGTTGTTTTTGAAGATCGAACTGCTTTTTTTTTTTTTGTGGAAATTCAAAACTTTTTGGAATGAGATGAAGGTTCCAAAAATGAAAAACAAGTAAAATTCTCATGAGAAAATGTCACTCGAACTAATGGCTGCACATCCCTGTCTAATCTGACGGAAAAATTTTCGTTCAACAACTTCATGCTTTTATTTGCATTGTTTAACGACATGCACTAGTTCTGCACTACTTAAATGTCAGAAATTATCTATTTTTAATAATAACGTATTTTACATGCCTAATAATATAAAATTACCATTTACAAATAACTCTCGATCAATATCACCATGTTCAACTCTTATTTTGTTGGATGATACATTTGTAATATAACTAATTTATATATATTTGAATTTGGATGATTCTTGATCTAACTTGTCTCAAAATAACAATGGATCAATAAATTACATCTTTGCTCTGATATAATAAAACTGAAAACAGGCAGGCAATTCATTTTTCATCATTCTGATCAAATCTCAAGGGAAGCAGATTAGCAATTCATTTTCATCAATTCATTTTCATGGCATGATCGAGAGACGTGGATTTGAGTCTTAGAATGTGCCAGTTTTTGATATAACCCAAGATAATGTTCTTTCATCACTACTTCGAAGAAAAGATTCAGATTTACATTCACCAAGATAAAAACATATATATGTTTTGGATGTATCATTTAGTTAGATTCTAGCAACTATATATAGTTTGTACATTGCATGTATCGAACTTCTGTCGATCGGGCGTCAGACCATATACACTCTGAACATGATGATCATCAGAAAATTAAAATTCAAAATTCATGCACTATAAGTCAACTTATCAAATACTAATACAGTTCTCTACAGCCGTATGCGGGCTTCCATCATAGAACTTAGCAGCTCCAAGAAAGATTAACTTGTAATCAATAGTAGAAATTTCAACGAAACCAGCCTGTTCCCAGAAACATCAGCAGGAGAAATAACGATGAAATTAGCGTGCTTCCAGAAACAATGACCTATCTATATATCACCCCAACACGGAGAAAATTCTAATTGGAGCTCAAGTAAAGAAACAAATTCCCGAAAGGTCTTCTCAAAGCGTTATGAATTTTCTGAAAGCACTAATGCGTGGGGACACCTTTTCAACTGACACCTGGTTGGTATCTGCTTTTTAATAGAAATTATCTGCTTTGCACATATTCTATTCTCCACTCAGGCGATGCAAACGGCAATATTATTTTATTCTTAAACGTATGAAATTTGATTCAGTTTACGTCAACTGCAATGTTTAAAGTTTAAATACTGACTGTTATTAATAATTCCAGAGAGAGAAAGAGGCATTATATAATACATATTAATGGTAATATTTAGATAATAGTCATTATTAGATGACTATCATTCGCAATAACTGTTGTATGATCAAATGAGATCTGACATTGATATTCTCTAATGAAAAAAATGTTATTGAATGATTTTAATGATTTTAATTATGGTGGCTATGAACTCTTATGTAATTGATCATCCACGAATGCTTGCTTATGTCATCACACATTAATAATTTTTCAATAAAGCCGCTAACCACTCCACTTCCTCCTATAGCCTATAGGTTCAGCCTCTCTCCTCTCACTTGTATAAAGATAAAAAATAAAAGTCCAAAGAAGTAAATTTTTCTCCATTTGCACGAATGTCTATGGTTATTTCCCCTTTTTTTTTTTTTTTGGTACATCGGCGACCCACATACAAGTAGTACCCAAAAAGTCAAAAAGTCAAAGTAAAAAAAGACTATAAGGGAGATGGGACAAAGATCTGGTTCACTCAAACAAACTTACCTAAGTGATGAGCCGCATAGGAGGCCATCCAATTTGTAGCACTGTTGGCCTCTTTGTAAACATAAGTAGCTCTGTGGAAAGTGCAATCACCTAATAGGTGGTGAATGTTGTGGAGCAGTCGCATCCCCCCACCAGCACTTCTGGATTCCTAGATCTTTTCAATTACTGTGGCGGAGTCCCTATCCAGGATAATATGATCTGCTCCCAGCACTTGTCTCGCATAAGACATCTTCTCTTGTTGCTTTGATCTCAGTGCTGTCGATAGAGTGATTGAAGATACGCCGACCTCCAACCGTCACTAATCTGACTTGCTGATTTCTGATGAAAAAGCTGGCGCCGTAGCAACTTCCTTCCTGGATGCTGTAATTGAAGTTCACCTTGAGAAAACTAGAGTATCGGCGCCATTTGCATTTCCTTGATAGACTACTTCCATGTACTATATTTGTAGACTACTTTTCAGTTGCTCTTTGATTACGTTTCGAAGTGCCAACCCATCAACCTTTAGCCATTGACCATAACCTCAATTTGTGAAATGCAATTGCTATTAGTTGTTCCCCCCACCCCCCACCCAAAAAAAAGAAAAAAAAATCTGCTACTAATGGACCTTTTAGTGCATTGAAGATAGGAAATGAAACTTGAGAGGAAGAAGGAACTAACTAGCACTAAAAATTACTTAGAAAATATAAGGTATTTGCATTTGTAACTTCGTTAAGAACAACCCTACTCAGAATACATGATGAGTTCGTGATTGTCATGGTGTGGTATCATTTTCTCTAGTAATGTCATCCAACATTTTAGCTATAGAAGCATCATCGAAAACATAATTTCTCACATCAAATATATCATCGATATCATCCCCTGCTGGTGAACTTGCGTCTGCCATGTCCCTGGCACTTCGTGGTTCAGCTGTACTTGGAAAATTTTCGATGGCAGCCATGTCATCAGCAGTGTTCTTGTCTACCAATGAACTCTCATGTAATTGAACGTCCAAGGATGCTTCGGGAACAGCAAGCTCATTGGCAGCGTGGAAGGGCTGCTCTTGCGTCAAATTCCTCCTCGGTGGTTCAACATCGCATTGGCGAGGAGTTGTGCTTGCCGATGAAGTCCATTCTGGCTCTGCATGATGGGAGTAATGTGGAAGTTGATTTCTGGAAGGATCATTAGCCATCATAGTCTGTTGCTTCGCAACCCAAGTAGATCCTTGATTATAACTATGCATCCCAACATAAAAATTTGGAGAGCTCAATGGATTGATGCTAGCCATCCCACTTCCACTCCACTGAACTTGTGTCGTTTGGCATGCATACATACTTCCTCGTGTGGAAGATTTCAAATAATTTGCTGCAGGTTGAGTCCATCCACTCGAATGCATAGGAGGATATGGGGTCGCGGTGAAGGGAGCAAAGATTGGTTGGGTGAAGGAAGGCATAGGCCTTATCTCTCGCAGTGGATGAATCTCGGTTGATCTCTCGAATCTCCGCAAGTGAGTTCGATGCCTTTGCATACACAAGTAGGATATGGTTTTTCCTTGGTAAGAAAACTAGAAACCAGCTAGTGTCCGGGGCACATAAATACATTATGTTGACCCGAATACCAAACAAGAAAGGTAGGAAATATCCTTGTAAACTCGTAATAAATAAGATTTCTTCTTTCCATTTTTCGATGGCATTATGCAATAATTCAGATAATTCTGTAAGCATTAAGCATTGATACAGTAGAAACTAATACTTCTTGGAAACAAATTAATATCATCTCACATGAATCTAGAGTTTTGGTTGATGGACCTCAACGTAGGGTTTTATTTAGGAGTTTCTTATCCATAGACAATCTATTTTCCATATTTCTCGGCAATTTTAATGCTGCATCACTGAATGATTGGTCAACATAATAATATAGACAATAAACAAGAAAAAAAAATAATGCAGAAAATTTAAAGAGCAGACATCAGACCTGAAGGCGATTTGAAACTTGACTCAGGGTAAGACCCTCAACTCCCATCAGCTCATATACCCTGCTAGGAGGAGCACCTGCCAACAAAAAGGAGTGTTAGATAATGCAAAAACATGATGAGGCGAACCTAAAAAACACGTATAGTTGTGGAAGAGTTCGAGCATTCTTACGTTCTCCTACTAGCACAGTAGCAAGCAGAAACCTTTGGTGGAGCTCGAAATCCCATTCCAAGCGTGCCTGCTTTGGCTTTTCAGAACCACCACCTTCTTGCCTCTTCCGAATAAATTCATTTTTCCCAGAGCTTCCACCTTTTGGTGTCTTTAAAGAGCATGAAGCGCCAGCTTGGCCGACCTCTTCAATGTTAGGTTGGCTCCCCACGCTCTCAGATCTCTGTTCCTTGTGTTCCCTCTGAAACCATGCCTTCTGAGAAACAACCCCAAAATCGGTGATAGTTATGGGCTTTGTTAGGTGCAAGCAAGCACCATGGTGAAGCGATTCATGTCTAATTTTATCATCATCGTAAGCGCACATCGCTGCATAACAAGATTTACAAGAAGATCAGAGTCATGGAAAATAGTAAAATGAAAAAGGAAAGAAATTAGAAGACCAAATGAGATTGGTGCTACTTACTGATGATGGGTAGGTCCAATTCATTCACAAAATGCTTCAGCATATCGAAGTTCTTTGAGCCAATCAAGCAGATTTCAAGTAGAAGGAGATCAAATTTTTCCCTCTGTTCTCGCAGTGTGCACAAGGCTTTATATACATCGTCAAAGGATAGAACTAACAGAAAGTAATTAATTGAGAAACGAATGAGGTCAGTCTCATCATTATCGTCGAGCTAATTCTGGCCAGGTAGCTAGCAAGGTGTATGAAATGCCGTCGTTTTGCTACATATGTGTCAAGTTCTTCAAAAAGAGAGAGAGAGAGAGGGTAAGGGGGAGACATTACTGACACTACCTAAACGTGACACGCTTTTTGAGAGAAAGATGTTACTAACACTATATAAATGTGCCAAGTTCTTTAAAAAATAAGAGAGAGAGAGAAAGACATTACAAATGCTACATAAAAGCGCACTGGCCAAAGACTGAGTGTCAAGTAACAACAAATTAATGTTTTGTTTTTGACTCATTTCTAAAGCGATGCACTGAGATATGCACTGAGAGAAACGTTACTAAAATAAGACTCAATCTCATGTGCCAACAAATTGAGGTATTGTTCGTGTGAAAGATAGAAGCTGATGATGGCTACGGTTAGGAAAAATTATACCCCACAATGCCATCAACCACAACTAATCATTTCTAAAGTGAAGCACTGAGAAATGTGCTTGATGAATGAGATTCATAAAAACACAACTCCAACAATGGTGCACCGAGATATGTGTTTGATGAATAAGATTCATATGGACGAGCGGTTATGATTTGTGACGTGCACGGCCATATAGTGCAAACAATGTAGGATGCACGGTCACATCGTGCACATGTGCATACGATGCCACTTATGATGAACATCGTTGCAGTCATACATGTAAATGGTGCACAAAAAATAAATTATAAGCTTAGAATTTTGTAATCAAATGAGACTTTTTCCAGGCTAGGACGAGCTATTCCTCACCCAAACCCGCCGCGCATCTACTTGGGCCGTAGCCCAGTCCTCCAGGCAAACCGAGCTACGCTTGTAAAAAGAGCAAAAAAAGGGCTTTGAAGCTAAATGAGGAGATCGATTAATATTGCTTCATATGAAATTTTAAATAGAAAAAGGCTTCTCTGCTTACCATTGAGAAGAAGGGAAAACGGGGAAAGGGTGAATAGATGTTTTTTTTGGTGGAAAAGGAAATAGAAAATGGGCAAAACCCCAGAAGTTGCAACTTACCTCAATCACCAAAAACAAAAATTCCATGTTTTTGACTAGGTTGTTTAATTCTCCCATCATTATCCCCCAGTTCCCCTGCTCCCAAATTAAGAAGAAAAAAAAGAAACAAAACAAGAAACATATAAAACATCCAAACAGTAAGAGAGTAAGAGAATAAATATCGGAAAGAAAAATAAAAGGAAGAAATATAATACAAAATCATAACAACAAACATTATGACAGGAACGATCCCCACCCACATGCTCGCATAGTTAAGAATCAATGATTTAGTTTATATATGAAGCTTAACAACATATCACCTTAATGTCAACCAAAAGAAAACAACATCATATCTTGAGAAACAAAATGTACCTTCACACTAGAAAGTAGAAAGTATCCTCGTAATGACCTTAAGGCTTACAGAATCATCATTGACAACCACAATTTGAATCCTTTGAAATAGGCCTTGGTTTTCGAAGGCTGTTTCCATGGAGGGCTAAAATGAGCTATGGAGGCTACCAAGAAGAGTGAAAAGAGAGACACCTTTGAGGTGAGGCAACATGGTGTGGTTTCTTATAGATAAAAGAAAGAAGACAGGTGATAGCAGATGAAAAAGCAGGATATATGAAAACAAAAGCAATAATTTTTTTTAGTAAAATTTTTGAACTTCTACAAGATATCTGTCGTGCACCACTTTATGTACTTTTTTGAATGTATATGTGCCCTAATTTGTCAACTTCATGGAAAAAAAATCAGAACTCAACAAAAATATGTTGTTACCAAAATAACACAGAGAAAAAAAACATGAAGGGCATTGTTGTGAAAAATGTTGCAAGCAAGGACATTACAATTTGGTAGCAGGGTAGTTTGGTCATTTTGTTAAATAATGTATAGGATGAAAGTAATGTCATATGATTATTTTGTAAATATAAATTTGTTTTGATAATTTTTTCATTAAATTTTTTTTGGGTAATGATTTTTGGTCCATTAAAATAAACAAAGGAAAGCTATATCTAATTTTAAAGATAAAAGCAATCAGTACAAAATTTTACCAGAAGTAATAAACAACGAAAAATGATTCTAGAATTTTTTTAAAAAAAGAGAAGTTTTTAGGCAATTTCTTAAAATATTTATTAGCTAAAGAAAATATCATTTGTAAAATAGGAAAGAACAAGATGTATTTTTGAGCTAGATTAAATGATACTAATAAAAGTTCACTATATAGAAATTCCACCTCTTATTTGATTCCTAATTTACTGGCATATTAAAAAAAATTATGACGATGTTGAAAATCTAATATTTTCAAAGATACAATTGTCAGAACTCCTAGATTTAGAGAAGTTTCTTTTGTCGCTTTGTGAACGTTCGAGAAATCCACTAGATTAGCTAAACCCTATCTACACTGATGGTGTTCTCCTAATAAAGAGGAATAACTAACTTTTAGGTGGTATGAGATCTCAATGGGCACGACAAGGCATGTCGTGTTGCAAGTGTTTGTCGTTTTGTCTCTTTTTTCCTTAAAACTAGAAGGGGAGGAACCTAAGCCAATATTAATATCAACGTGGGATTTGAATGCAAGTCGTAAACCCTAGCAATTTCCATTTTATCATGCAAGAGTTTGATATCACTTAGACATATGTTAGTTGCCATTCTTTTTCAGTAAAATGTTAACTTCTAGTACAGTAAACTAGTATACATTTATCCATGTGAGCTAAATGATTTAGGTCTTTCAAAGCATGTTTCTTGTAATTTCTATATTTTTTTAATGCTTGTTACTTTTCTAATGCTTGTTAGTTTTCTAATGCTTGTTTCTTTCACCCGGCTCCCATTTATATTTCATAATTTAACAAATTTGTGATCCATCAAGTGCAATACTATCGATGATAAGATAAACATATGCATAAGAAATAAGCAATGAAGGGTTACCTATAAGAGTATGATTAAAAAGAGAAAGAAAAATTAACTAATGGTATTATGACCTAGGAATGTTCTAGGGTTAAGTAGTCATTGTAGTTTGAACTTAATTAGAAAATATAATGTATTTGCATTTGTAACTTCATTAAGAACAACCCTACTCAGAATACATGATGAGTTCGTGATTGTCATGGCGTGGTATCATTTTCTCTAGTAATTTCATCCAACATTTTAGCTATAGCAGCATCATCGAAAACATAATTTCTCACATCAAATATATCATCGATATCATCCGCTGCTGGTGGACTTTTGTCTGTCATGTCTACTGGTTGAGTCCATCCACTCGAATGCATCGGAGGATATGGGGCCGCGATGAAGGGAGCAAAGATTGGTTGGGTGAAGGAAGGCATTGGCCTTATCTCTCGTAGTGGATGAATCTCGGTTGATCTCTCCAATCTCCGCAAGTGAGTTCGATGCCTCTGTATACACAAGTATGATATGGTTTTTCCTTGGTAAGAAAACTAACCTGAATACCAAACAAAAAAGGTAGGAAAGATCCCTGTAAACTCGTAATAAATAAGATTTCTTTATTCCATTTTTCGATGGCATTATGCAATAATTCAGATAATTCTGTAAGCATCAAGCATTTTTCTTGGAAACAAATTAATATCATCTCACATGAATCTAGAGTTTTGATTGATGGACCTCAACGTAGGGTTTTATATAGGAGTTTCTTATCTATAGACAATCTATTTTCCATATTCCTCGGCAATTTTAATGCTGCATCAGTGCATGATTGGTCAACATAATAATACAAACAATGAACAAGAAAAAAAATAATGCATGAAATTCAAAGAGCAGACATCAGACCTGAAGGCGATTTGAAACTTGACTTATGGTAAGACCCTCAACTCCCATCAGCTCATATATCCTGCTAGGAGGAGCACCTGCCAACAAAAAGGAGTGTTAGATAATGCAGAAAAGATGATGAGGTGAGCCTAAAACACACGTACAGTCATGGAAGAGTTCGAGTATTCTTACGTTCTCCTACTAGGGCAGCAGCTAGAAGAAACCTTTGGTGGAGCTCGAAATCCCATTCCAAGTGTGCCTTCTTTGGCTTTTCAGAACCACCACCTTCTTGCCTCTTCCAAATAAATTCATTTTTCCCAGAACTTCCACCTTTTGGTGTCTTTGAAGAGGATGAGGCGCCAACTTGGCCGACCTCTTCAACGTTAGGTTGGCTCCCCACGCTCTCATATCTCTCTTCCATGTGTTCCCTCTGAAACCATGCCTTCTGAGAAATAACCCCAAGATCGATGATAGTTATGGGCTTTGTTAGGTGCAAGCAAGCACCATGGTGAAGCGATTCATGTCTAATTTTATTATCATCGTAAGCGCACATCGCTGCATAACAAGATTTACAAGAAGATTAGAGTCATGGAAAATAGTAAAATGGAAAGGAAAGAAATGAGAAGACCAAATGAGATTGGTGCGACTTACTGATGATGGGTAGGTCCAACTCGTTCACAAAATGCTTTAGCATATCGAAGTTCTTTGAGCCAGTCAAGTAGATTTCAAGTAGAAGGAGATCAAATTTTCACAAGGCTTCATATACATCGTCAAAGGGTAGAACTAACAGAAAGTAATTAATTGAGAAACGAATGAGGTCAGTCTCATCATTATCGTCGAGCTAATTTTGGCCATGTAGCTAAAAAGGTGGATGAAACGCTGTCGTTTTGCTACTTATGTGTCAAGTTCTTCAGAAAAAGAGTGAAAGAGAAGGGGGGGGGGGGGGGGGGGGGGATGTTACTGACACTACCTGAACGTGACGCATTTTGAGAGAGAGAGACGTTACTAACACTACATAAATGTATCAAGTTCTTTAGAAAAATAAGAGAGAGAGACGTTACAAACGCTACATAAAAATGCACTGGCTACAGACTGAGGGTCATGTAACAACAAATTAATGTTTTGTTTTTGACTCATTCCTAAAGCGATGCAATGAGATACGCACTGAGAGAGACGTTACTAAAATAAGACTGAGTCTCGTGTAACAACAAATTGAGGTATTGTCCGTGTGAAAGATAGAAGCTGATGATGGCGACGGTTAGAAAAAATTATACCTCACAATGCCATCAACCACAACTGATCATTTCTAAAGTGAAGCACCAAGAGATGTGCTTGATGAATGAGATTCATAAAAATACAACTGCAGCAGTGGTACACCGAGATATATATTTGATGAATAAGATTCATATGGACGAGCGATTATTATTTGTGCACGGCTATATAGAGCAAACAATGCAGGATGCACGGCCACATCGTGCACACGTGCATACGATGCCCACTTATAATGAACATCGTTGCAGTCTTACATGTAAATGGTGCACAAAAAATAAATTATAAGC
Source organism: Phoenix dactylifera (assembly GCF_009389715.1). Taxonomy (NCBI): domain Eukaryota; kingdom Viridiplantae; phylum Streptophyta; class Magnoliopsida; order Arecales; family Arecaceae; genus Phoenix; species Phoenix dactylifera. Next base: position 2,232,675 of record NC_052397.1, on the reverse strand, counting down.
TTAAAATTTTGTAATCAAAAGAGACTTTTTCCAGGCTAGGACGAGCTATTCCTCACCCAAACCCGCCGCGCATCTACCTGGGCCGTAGCCCAGTCCTCCGGGCAAACCGAGCTACGCTTGTAAAAAGAGCAAAAAAAGGGCTTTGAAGCTAAATGAGGAGATCGATTAATATCGCTTCATATGAGATTATAAATAGAAAAAGGCTTCTCTGCTTGGAAAGGGAGAATAGATGTTTTTTTTGGTGGAAAAGAAAATAGAAAATGGGCAAAACCCCAGAAGTTGCAAACTTACCTCAATCACCAAAAACAAAAATTCCATGTTTTTGACTAGGTTGTTTAATTCTCCCATCATTATCCCCCCAGTTCCCCTGCTCCCAAATCAAGAAAATAAAAAGAAACAAAACAAGAAACATATAAAACATCCAAACAGTAAGAGAGTAAGAGAATAAATGTCGGAAAGAAAAATAAAAGGAAGAAATATAATACAGAATCATAACAACAAACATTATGACAGGAATGATCCCCACCCACAAGCTCGCATAGTTAAGAATCAATGATTTAGTTTATATATGAAGCTTAACAACATATCACCTTAATATATGTCAACCAAAAGAAAACAACATCATATCTTGAGAAACAAAATGTACCTTCACACTGGAAAGTAGAAAGTATCCTCCTAATGACCTTAAGGCTTACAGAATCATCATTGACAACCACAATTTGAATCCTTTTGAATAGGCCATGGTTTTCGAAGGTTGTTTCCATGGAGGGCTAAAATGAGCTATTGAGGCTACCAAGAAGAGTGAAAAGAGAGACACCTTTGAGGTGAGGCAACATGGTGTGGTTTCTTATAGATAAAAGAAAGAAGACAGGTGATACCAGATGAAAAAGCAGGATAGATGAAAACAAAAGCAATAATTTTTTTTAGTAGAATTTTTGAACTTCTACAAGATATCTGTCGTGCACCACTTTATGTACTTTTTTGAATGTATATGTGCCCTAATTTGTCAACTTCATGGAAAAAAAATCAGAACTCAACAAAAACATGTTATGTTACCAAAATAACACAGACAAAAAAACATGAAGGGCATTGTTGTGAAAAATGTTTCAAGCAAGGACATTACAATTTGCAACCTCGACTACTTTTCCTCAATATTTGTGGTAGATTTGGTAGCAGGGTAGTTTGGTCATTTTGTTAAATAATGTATAGTATGAAAGTAATGTCATATGATTATTTTGTAAATATAAATTTGTTACAAGTCCTTGCATAGGATTATTCAATGATTTTGAAAGACTTTATTTGTTTTGAGATATCACAAGTATAGAATAATTTAGTTACCAATTGTATTTCCCTAATTCTATTTGCCAATAGATTGGTTGATTACTCCCACATTTAATTGTAAGAAGACCAAAATGCCCTTGCACATAAGAATTCAATAACAGGGTTATTTCTCCCTTTTATCCCCCTGCTTAACATCCATTCTCAACATTTTATAGAAGGTAGAGTGCATTTAAGGAGTGCAACAATAAGCACATTACTAAAGGAGGTTGATGTAAAAACAAATGCAAGTGCTTTTGTGCGAACTAATTTTGGCATGAAGTATTTATGCAATGGTTGCAGGCGTGTGTTTGATTCTGTCATTTGAGATTAAAGCTAATTAAAGCACGTCACATGTGACACAATTGGCCTTGAAAAACAAAATGCCCAGCTCCAAAGTAGAGAAAGGGGAGGGAGCAGGAAGAAGTGCAGGGAAGAAGAACCAAGAATTTCTATTCTCCACTCAGGCGGCGCTAAACAGCAATATTATTTTATTCTTAGACGTATGAAATTTGATTCATTCTGAATGCTTAGTTTACGTCAACTGTAGTGTTTAAACTTTAAATACTGACTGTTATAATAATTCCAGAGAGAGAATGAGGCATTATATAATACATATTAACGACAATATTTAAATAATAGTCATTATTAGAATGACTATCATTCGCAATAACTGTTGTATGATGAAATAAGATTTGGCATTTATATTCTATCATGAAAAGATGCTATTGAATGAGTCATGATTTTAATGATGAGATCATGCTTTCTTATTAATTTTTTCTTTCAGACATTTTGGGTAATCCGGCCTATATTTTTATTGGGGCGAAGTTGTGACTCTAATTGTAAATGGGTCCAAATATGGTTAAATGCATGCGTTGGATCGAACCCAATCTGTCGGCCCGAGTCATCTAAATCAAATTACTATAATTCGAAGTAGCTTCCTGCTCAGTTCTTAACTTGGTCAAAAGCACGACTATGTACCTACTGGGCCCCTTGTGCCATCAAGGCATGTTGTTGCTTTGTCTATTAATTTGGCTCAGCATTTCAACTCGAGCAGCTTTGCCGAAATCAAAGTACATGAAAGACATTATCAATATTATCTGACAACTATGAAGAGATGTTTGCAACTGCTTCAGCACTTCGTGGTCCATCTATGGTTCGAAAAGGTGGAGGACAGCGAGGTCATCAATATATCTGCTGCAAATTGACCTTTTAGTGTATTGAAGATTGGATATGAAACATGAGATGAAGCAGGAGCTAACAAGCACTAAAAATTAATTAGAAAATATAAGGTATTTGCATTTGTAACTTCATTAAGAACAACCCTACTCAGAATACATGATCAGTTCGTGATTGTCATGGCGTGGTATTATTTCTCTAGCAATTTCATCCAACATTTTAGCTATAGCAGCTTCATCGAAAACATAATTTCTCACATCAAATATATCATCGATATCATCCGCTGCTGGTGGACTTTCGTCTGTCATGTCTACTGGTTGAGTCCATCCACTCGAATGCATAGGAGGATATGGGGCCGCGATGAAGGGAGCAAAGATTGTTGGGTGAAGGAAGGCATTGGCCTTATATGTCGCAGTGGATGAATCTTGGTTGATCTCTCCAATCTCCGCAAGTGAGTTCGATGCCTCTGCATACACAAGTATGATATGGTTTTTTCTTGGTAAGAAAACTAACCTGAATACCAAACAAGAGAGGTAGGAAAGATCCTTGTAAACTCATAATAAATAAGATTTCTTCTTTCCATTTTTCGATGGCATTATGCAATAATTCAGATAATTCTGTAAGCATCAAGCGTTTTTCTTGGAAACAAATTAATATCATCTCACTTGGATTTAGAGTTTTGATTGATGGACCTCAACGTAGGGTTTTATATAGGAGTTTCTTATCTATAGACAATCTATTTTCCATATTCCTCGGCAATTTTAAAGCTACATCATTGCATGATTGGTCAACATAATAATACAGACAATGAACAAGAAAAAAAAAATGCAACGAAATTCAAAGAGCAGACATCAGACCTGAAGGCGATTTGAAACTTGATTTAGGGTAAGACCCTCAACTCCCATCAGCTCATATATCCTGCTAGGAGGAGCACCTGCCAACAAAAAGGAGTGTTAGATAATGCAGAAAAGATGATGAGGCGAGCCTAAAACATGCGTACAATCGTAGAAAAGTTCGAGCATTCTTACGTTCTCCTACTAGCGCAGCAGCTAGCAGAAATCTTTGGTGGAGCTCGAAATCCCATTCCAAGCGTGCCTTCTTTGGCTTTTTAGAACCACCACCTTCTTGCCTCTTCCAAATAAATTCATTTTTCCCAAAGCTTTCCACCTTTTGGTGTCCTTGAAGAGGATGAAGCACAAGCTTGGCTGACCTCTTTGACGTTAGGTTGGCTCCCCACGCTCTCAGATCTCTCTTCCTTGTGTTCCCTCTGAAACCATGCCTTCTGAGAAACAACCCCAAGATCGGTGATAGTTATGGGCTTTGTTAGGTGCAAGCAAGCACCATGGTGAAGCGATTCATGTCTAATTTTATCATCATCGTAAGCGCACATCGCTGCATGACAAGATTTACAAGAAGATCAGAGTCATGAAAAATAGTAAAATGGAAAGGAAAGAAATGAGGAAACCAAATGAGATTGGTGCTACTTACTGATGATGGGTAGGTCCAACTCGTTCACAAAATGCTTCAGCATATCGAAGTTCTTTGAGCCAACCAAGCATATTTCAAGTAGAAGGAGATCAAATTTTCCCCTCTGTTCTCGCAGTGTGCACAAGGCTTCATATAACATCGTCAAAGGGTAGAACTAACAGAAAGTAATTAAATTGAGAAACGAATAAGGTCGTCTCATCATTATCGTCGAGCTACTTCTGGCCAGGTAGCCTAAAAAGGTGTGTGAAACCCCGTCGTTTTGCTACATATGTGTCAAGTTCTTCAAAAAAAGAGAGAGAGGGTGGGGGGAGACGTTACTGGACACTACCTGAACGTGGCGCGCTTTTTGAGAGCGAGAGACGTTACTAACACTACATAAATGTGTCAATTCAATAGAAAAAATAAGAGAGACGTTACAAACGCTACATAAAGTGCGGTCAGTCTCACTATTATCGTCAAGCTAATTTTGGCCAGCTAGCTAAAAAGGTGGTATGAAACGTCGTCGTTTTCCTACGTATGTGTCAAGTTCTTCATAAAGAAAAGAGAGGAGGGTGGGTGGGTGGCTAGGTGGGGAGACATTACTAACACTATCTGAAACATGATGACGCTTTTTGAGTGCGAGAGACGTTACTAACACTACATATATGTGTCAGTTCTTTAGAAAAATGAGAGGGAGAGAGACGTTACTAACACTACATAAAAGTGTGCTGGCCAAAACATTACATAAAAGCGCACTGGCCAAAGGTTGAGTGTCATGTAACAACAATTAATGTTTTGTGTTTGACTCATTCCTAAAGCGATGCACTGAGATATGTATTGATGCACTGAGAGAGACGTTACTAAATAATACCTGGTTTCATGTAACAACAAATTAAGGTTTTGTCCATGTGAAAGATAGAAGCTGATGATGGTTGCGGTTAGGAAAATTATACCCACAATGCCATCACCACAACTGATTATTTCTAAAGTGAAGCACTGAGAAATGTGCTTGATGAATGAGATTCATAAAAAATACAACTCCAGCAGTGTGCATCGAGATATGTGTTTGATGAATAAGATCCATATGGACGAGCGGTTATAATTCGTGACGTGATGGCTATATAGTGCAAACAATATAGAATGCACGGCCAATCATGCACACGTGCATACGATGCCACTTATATTAAACATCATTGCAGTCTTACATGTAAATGGTGCACAAAAAATAAATTATAAGCTTAGAATTTTGTAATCAAAAGAGACTTTTTCTAGGCTAGGAGGTGCTATTCCTCACCCAAACCCGCCCACCTCCACCTGGGTCGTTGCCCAGTCCCCGAGGCAAATTGAGCCATGCTTGTAAAAGCAAAAAAAAAAAAAAAAAAGGCCTTGAAGCTAAAAGAGGAGATCGATTAATATTGCTTCATATGAAATTTTAAATAGAAAAAGGCTTTGCTGCTTACCATTGTGAAGGAGGAAAAAAGAGGAAGGGAGAATGAATTTTTTTTTTGTGAAAAAGAAAATAGAAAATGGGTAAACCCTAGAAGTTGCAACTCACCTCAATCACCAAAACAGTAAGACAGTAGAGACTAAATATCGGAAGAAAACAAGGAAAAATATGGTACAAAATCATAAGAACAAACATGATGAAAGGAATGAACCCCACCCACATGCTCTCATAGTTAAGAATCGATGATTTAGTTTATATATGAAACCTAACAACATATCACCTTAATGTCAACCAAAGAAAACAACATCATAGCTCGAGAAACAAATGTACCTTCACACTGGAAAGTAGAAAGAATCCTCGTAATGACCTTAAGGCTTACAGAATCATCATTGACAACCACAATTTGAATTCTTTTTAGTAGGCCATGGTTTTCGAAGGTTGTTTCCATGAGGGCTAAAACGAGCTATGGAGGCAACCAAGTAGGTGAGAAGAGAGACACCTTTGAGGTGAGGCAACATGGTGTGGTTTCTTATAGATAAGAGAAAGAAGACAAGTGATCCAGATGAAAAGGCAGGATGGATGAAAACAAAAGCAATAATTTTTTTTAGTAGGAATTTTGAACTTCTACAAAGATATCTGTTGTGCACCACTTTATGTACTTTTTTGAATGTATATGTGCTCTAATTTGTCAACTTCATGGGAAAAAAATCAGAACCTAACAAAAATGTTATGTATAAATAACACACAAAAAAAAACATGAAGGGCATTGTTGTGAAAATGTTGCCAGCAAGGACTTACAATTTGCAACCTCACCTATTCTAATAATTACATTAGAAACGTAGATTTGTAGCAGGGTAGTTGGCATTTTGTTAAATAATGTATCATATATATGACAGTAATGTCATTGATAATTTGTAGGTATAAATCTGTTTCGATAATTTTTCCATTAAATTTTTTTGGTAATGATTTTTTGTCCTTAAACAAATAGAGCTATGTCTGACTTTAAAGATAAAGCAACCGGTACCAAATTTTACTAGAGTGATAAACAACCAAAAATGATTCTAGATTTTTTTTTTTTAAAAAAAAGAGAAGTTTTAGGCAATTTTTAAAATATTTATTAGCTAAAGAAATATAATTTGTAAATAGAAGAAACAAGATGTATTTTGATATAGATTAATGATACTGATAAAGTTACTATATGAAAATTCCACTCTTATTTGATTCCTAAATTACTGGCATATTAAAAATTATGACGATGTTGAAAATCTAATATTTCAAAGATACGATTGTCAGAACTCCTAGATTTAGAGAGTTTCTTTTGTCGCTTTATAAAGTTCGAGATATCTATTATTAGCTAACCCTATCTGCCTGATGATGTTCTCCTATAAAGGGGAATAGATAAACTAATTCTAGGTGGTATGAGATCTTAATGGGCCACAAGGCATGTCGTGTTGCAAGTATTGTCGTTTGTTATTTTTTTCTTAAAACTAGAAGGAAGGAACCTAAGCCAACATTAATGTCAATGTGGAGTAAGAACCCTAGCAATTTCCATTTTATATGCAAAAGTTTAAAATCACTTAGACATTATGTTAGTTGGCATTCTTTTTCAGTAAAGCGATAACTTTTGTACAGTAACTAGTTTATGTCAAGAGCTTTTTTCTTCCGTTCGATCACCATAGAGCATGAGAAAATCAAATTATGTGCAAATTTTCTGCTATCATTATATGCATGACCTAAGATTTAGGGTCTTTCAAAGCATGTTTCTTGTAATTTCTATATTTTTTAATGCTTGTTATTTTTCAAATGTTTGTTTCTTTCAGTCGCTTCCCCTTTATATCTCATAATTTAACAAATTTGTGATCCATCAAGTACAATACTATCAATAATAAGATAAATATATGTACAAGAAATAAGCAATGGAGGGTTGCATATAAGAGTATGATTAAAAAGAGAAAGAAAAATCAACTAATAGTATTATGACCTAGCAATGTCCTATGGTTAAGTAGTCATTGTAGTTCGAGCTTAACTCTTACTCATAGATCAATCTGTTCCACGTTACCTATACAAGTCCTTGCATATATAGGATTATTCAATGATTTTGAAAGAGTTTTTTGTTTTGAGATATCACAAGTATAGAATAATTTAGTTACCAATTGTATTTCCCTAATTCTATTTGCCAATAGATTGGTTGATTACTCCCACATCTAATTGTAAGAAGACCAAAATGCCCTTGCACATAAGAATTCAATAACAGGGTTATTTCTCCCTTTTATCCTCCTGCTTAACATCCATTCTCAACTTTTTATAGAAGGTAGAGTGCATTTAAGGAGTGCAATAATAAGGACAAGCGCCAGCTAGCACATTACTAAAGGAGGTTGATGTAAAAACAAATGCCAGTGCTTTTGTGCGAACTAATTTTGGCATGAAGTATTTATGCAATGGTTGCAGGCGTGTGTTTGATTCTGTCATTTGAGATTAAAGCTAATTAAAGCACGTCACATATGACACACTTGGCCTTGAAAAACAAAATGCCCAGCTCCAAAGTAGAGAAAGGGGAGGGAGGAGGAAGAAGGGCAGGGAAGAAGAACCAAGAATTTGCATTTAGAGACTTTGTGAGGAGCACAAGAAACCTTTTATAAATTGACAGTGAACTCTTATTAAAGGTTAACATATTTCTGTTTCATTTCTCGCCTTTATGCTTAAGAACCAAAATATGAAGATATTTTGAATTAATTTGAATAATATATTTTTTTCTGAAAAAATAAAGCTCTTATATATTGAAGGGTGGTGAGAGATTATTGGTTGGACGAGATCACCTGTTGAGCAATGGACCTGTAACAACCCAAAACCTCATCCAAAATGGCTAGTCGGAAGATATTATTTGGATTCATTGATCTTGTATAAGTACCCAAGATCTACCCATTGAATAACCGATGTGGGACTAAACACACGCCCGCACGGGTTCTCACATACTCCCTCCGTTCAAGCCCTGACGTTCTCGTCAGGCTAAGGATTCAAATCTAATCACAAACACCACGATTGGCCCGTTGTCAGCCCCAATAAATTCGTGCTGCAGTGTTCCCTAGTCCACATAGGTTATAGGCCAGATCCGCTCTGATACCATTTGTAACAACCCAAGACCTCACCCAAAATAGCTAGCCGGAAGGTATTATTTGGATTCATTGATCTTGTATAAGTACACAAGATCTACCCAATGAATAACCGATGTGGGACTAAATACACGCTCGCACGGGTCCTTATAGGACCGGTCCAAAAATAGACAAAAAAAGACAGAAGGAAAAAGGGAGACGTTTTGTGCATGTTGGTTCATAGTTAGATGAATCTGGTTCAATTAAAAAAAATAGTGCAGCAGAGGAGAGGATGCGGATCTTATTGTTTGATGACATTCTCTAATGTCTAAAATGACAAACTTAACCCAAGATGTTTCTATTAATATAGTTTAATATTTTTCAGATGGGTTTGTAAATAATGATAAGCTGAGGTGTTATGTGTAATTTTAATAAAATATTAGCTCTCACATCCGATTTTTGTTTTTTTTCAGACTTCTTGCGTTCGTTTGCAAGCAAGGCCTCAAAAATTAAAATCCAAGCAGGAGGGGCACTTGCCATCCGGTCATCCGGGCGGCGAGCGGGGCCCACTGCTCTCCGGCGAGCTTGGCGCTCCAGTAGTACAGCCCGTTGGACGTCGGACACGACGAGCAAATCTCCGCCATCGATGGCGCGATGCACTCGTTGAACACCGCCACCACCAGCCATCCGATCGGCGCCGGCGCCGGCCCACCAGTCATAAAAAAAATGTTCCACGCTCTTTTCTTTTCTTTTCTTTTCTTTATTTTTTTTAAAAGATGCATTTAGTATCCTACAGACAATTTTGGAGATTCTGGGAAAACTATATAAATCCTTACGAAATGATGCTCTCATATGCTTTTAATGTTAATAAATCTCGTATACTCTTCGGAGCCAGTTATCTCCAAGTCATTCAGTAAAAATCCCATCTATTGGGTCTACAAGTTTGTCCAGGTTTAAAATAAATGGCCTAAGTTCGAAAGAGTTGACTTACATGAAAACAGATGGGAGAAATTCAAGCTTCCAAAATTAAAACAAATGCTGTTAAGTAATTTTATGCCATTACTGAGATTTTCGACCCATCTTAGCCTTCTCCCCGCTTTTTTTTTTTTTCACTCTTTCGATCGGCAGGATCAGACTATTCAAATTGTTGGATTGCTCGTAAATCTGGATTGTTCATGGCTTACTGACACGCAAATGTTGTTTTGTTGTTTAGTTTTATTTTTTGCATGGATATTTTTCTAAAATTTAAATTTGCATACATACCTTCTTAAAATTATATTTTATTTTTACCTTTATAAAATACTATTTTTGTACCAATGCTCCAAATATAATGATTTTTCTAACACCGTTAATTAAAAATTATATTTATTTTAATTAAAAATAAAATTTTATAATTATTTTTTGTCCTCCATCACGATCATCTTATAAATGTTTTCTCTTCACACATATACCTATTAAAATATTTTAGTCATTTTAATTTAAAACTATTAATTTTTTAATGGGTTAGATGGCGTGGGCACGTTATGCAAAAACTAGGATTAAAAAAAAAGTAGAATAACAAATTAAGTATTTTATGAGAGAATACAAAAAAAAAAAATATCAATTTTGAGAGGATATTCATATAAAATTTAATATTTAGGAACGGTATTCACGCAAAAAAAAAAAAAATTGTTGCCATCGTGTTAAGAACGCTAGGTAGGTGATTAAAAGGGGCTCGGCTGTACCCTTCTACAATTAGAATTCATATTGGGAGTAATGTCTTGCACGTGGATCTTCTCTCAGAAGGTGGATGCGCTTAAGCTTTGGTAGGGTGTTTACGCATTAATTTGAGCAGTTCCACTTTCAATTGGTTGCAGGGGATGGAGGTTCAAATCCATTTGGAATTCAAAGATATTGTTTGGTCAAGAAAGATGATTCATTATATCTGTTTATAACCAAGAAAAAAAAGATCATATGGTTGTTTTTGAAGATCGAACTGCTAAAATAAAGATATCACACCAACATGGAAAAAAGAATTCTAATTGGTAGCTTAAATAAAGAACAAATTCCTGAAAGGTCTCTCAAAGCAGTATTTTCTGAAACACTAATGCGTGGAGACATCTTTTCAACTGACAGCCGGTTGGTATTGCTTTTAATAAAAAATCTTTTTTTTGTACAACGACGCGACATAAAACATGCATCAATGCAGCCAACAAAATCAAAAAAAAATCTGACAGAAAAAAAAGAACCAATCGCTTGATTCTTCTAAAAAGTCATCCAATCGCACACTGTTCGCCTCCGATAAATATGGATGGCCCAAAAAAAGTCATACCCCTCGCTAGTCTTTGAGTGTCGTGGAGCAGCGACTGCTAGTCGCATTGCTATGCCGACCTCGAATCCACTCGTCACCGTGTCGAGTCTTTCTTCGAGGTAAATGCAAACCGCCCAGAACATACCTCATAGGAGTGTCCTCTCACGCAGCTTTAAGCTCAAAGCCAATGATAGAAGTGTCAAAGATCCGCAGCCTCCGGGCCTCAAGTCTGGCATTGTGCTATCTGATGACAAAGCCCCCCCCGTTGCCTCCTCCTCAGAACACTGTGTTGTCGAAATTCATCTTAAGAAACTAGAAGGTGGGAACTCTCAGGAGACAAAGCAATCATGATCGTTGAAAAAGATGAGCAGGTGTCCTAGATGTCTCTAGCCATCCCAGAAGAAATCATCATAGTGGTACTGATAATCTCCGTCGCATGAAGCAATGCTTTCTCCACCACTATCCTCAGGTGCACCCACCTATCCCAAGATCCGGGTGTTCTTATCTAGCCATATATGATAAGCCAGATAGGCACATCCGATTACCCGCTTCATGGAACTAAGCCTCCTCGAGGATGCCTTCAAAAAAGCCAGAATCCTCGGTTAGAGACATACTTTGCCCGGAGTTGAGGACAACCATCGCGCACCTCCAATATGGACTGCCCGCGGGGGCATCTAAAGAAGATATGATAGATGGTCCTCTATATCGGACATCTCGTAGACTAGAGAGACTCTCACTCTAGTGGCCAGCACTTTTCTGGTTTTGAGATTAAACATGATGATTGGAGTGGATGCCAATCTCCAGATTTAGCTCCCATCAAACGACATTTTTATCTGCCTTTCCATATGTTCTATTCTCCACTCAGGCGGCGCTAAACAGCAATATTATTTTATTCTTAGACGTATGAAATTTGATTCATTCTGAATGCTTAGTTTACGTCAACTGTAGTGTTTAAACTTTAAATACTGACTGTTATAATAATTCGCAGAGAGAATGAGGCATTATATATACATATTAATGAAATATTTAAAAAATAGTCATTATTAGATGACATCATTTTAATAACTGTTGTATGATGAAATAAGATTTGGCATTTTATATTCTATCATGAAAAATGCTATTGAATGAGTCATGATTTTAATGATGAGATCATGCTTTCTTATTAATTTTTTTTTCAGACATTTTGGGTAATCCGGCCTATATTTTGATTGGGGCGAAGTTGTGACTCTAATTGTAAATGGGTCCAAATATGGTTAAATGCATGCGTTGGATCGAACCCAATCTGTCGCCCGAGGTCACGAATGAGGTAGTAAACACCATCTAAATCAAATTACTATAATTCGAAGTAGCTTCCTGCTCAGCTCTTAACTTGGTCAAAAGCACGACTATGTACCTACTGGGCCCTTTACCATCTAGGCATGTTGTTTGTTTGTCTATTAATTTGGCTCAGCATTCCAACTAGAGCAGCTTTGCCGAAATCAAAGTACATGAAAGATATTATCAATATTATCTGACAACTATGAAGCCATGTTTGCAACTGCTTCAGCACTTCGTGGTCCATCCATGGTTCGAAAGGTGGAGGACAGCGAGGTCATCAATATATCTGCTGCAAATCGACCTTTTAGTGTATTTGAAGATAGGATATGAACATGAGATGAAGAAGGAACTAACAAGCACTAAAATTAATTAGAAAATATAAGGTTATTTGCATTTGTAACTTCATTAAGAACAACCTACTCAGAATACATGATCAGTTCGTGATTGTCATGGCGTGGTATTATTTTCTCTAGCAATTTCATCCAACATTTTAGCTATTAGCAGCTTCATCGAAAACATAATTTCTCACATCAAATATATCATCGATATCATCCGCTGCTGGTGGACTTATCGTCTGTCATGTCTACTGGTTGAGTCCATCCAGCTCGAATGCATAGGAGGATATGGCGCGCGATGAAGGGAGCAAAGATTGGTTGGGTGAAGGAAGGCATTGGCCTTATATGTCGCAGGTGGATGAATCTTGGTTGATCTCTCCAATCTCCGCCAAGTGAGTTCGATGCCTCTGCATACACAAGTATGATATGGTTTTTCTTGTAAGAAAACTAACCTGAATACCAAACAAGAGAGGTAGGAAAAGATCCTTGTAAACTCATAATAAAATAAGATTTCTTCTTTTCCATTTTTCGATGGCATTATGCAATAATTCAGAATTCTGTAAGCATCAAGCGTTTTTCTTGGAAACAAATTAATATCATCTCACTTGGATTTAGAGTTTTGATTGATGGACCTCAATGTAGGTTTTATATAGGAGTTTCTTATCTATAGACAATCTATTTTCCATATTCCTCGGCAATTTTAAAGCTACATCATTGCATGATTGGTCAACATAATAATACAGACAATGAACAAGAAAAAAAAAAATGCACGAAATTCAAAGAGCAGACATCAGACCTGAAGGCGATTTTGAAACTTGATTTAGGGTAAGACCTCAACTCCCATCAGCTCATATATCCTGCTAGAGGAGCACCTGCCAACAAAAGGAGTGTTAGATAATGCAGAAAAGATGATGAGGCGAGCCTAAAACATGCGTACAATCGTAGAAAAGTTCAAGCATTCTTACGTTTCTCCTACTAGCCGCAGCAGCTAGCAGAAATCTTTGGTGGAGCTCGAAATCCCATTCCAAGCGTGCCTTCTTTGGCTTTTTAGAACCACCACCTTCTTGCCTCTTCCAAATAAATTCATTTTTCCCAGAGCTTCCACCTTTTGGTGTCCTTGAAGAGGATGAAGCGCCAGCTTGGCCGACCTTTTTGACGTTAGGTTGGCTCCCCACGCTCTCAGATCTCTCTTCCTTGTGTTCCCTCTGAAACCATGCCTTCTGAGAAACAACCCCAAGATCGGTGATAGTATGGCTTGTTAGGTGCAAGCAAGCACCATGGTGAAGCGATTCATGTCTAATTTATCATCATCGTAAGCGCACATCGCTGCATGACAAGATTTACAAGAAGATCAGAGTCATGAAAATAGTAAAATGGAAAGGAAAAGAAATGAGGAAAACCAAATGAGATTGGTGCTACTACTGATGATGGGTAGGTCCAACTCGTTCACAAATGCTTCAGCATATCGAAGTTCTTTGAGCCAACAAGCATATTTCAAGTTAGAAGGAGATCAATTTTTCCCCTCTGTTCTCGCAGTGTGCACAAGGCTTCATATACATCGTCAAAGGGTAGAACTAACAGAAAGTAATTAATTGAGAAACGAATAAGGTCAGTCTTATCATTATCGTCGAGCTACTTCTGGCCAGGTAGCTAAAAAGGTGTGTGAAACCCCAGTCGTTTTGCTACATATGTGTCAAGTTCTTCAAAAAAAGAGAGAGAGGGTGGGGGGAGACGTTACTGACACTACCTGAACGTGGCGCAGTTTTTGAGAGGGAGAGACGTTACTAACACTACATAAATGTGTCAAATTCTTTAAGAAAAATAAGAGAGACGTTATAAACGCTACATAAAGTGCGGTCAGTCTCACTATTATCGTCAAGCTAATTTTGGCCAGCTAGCTAAAAGGTGCATGAAAGTCGTCGTTTTCCTACGTATGTGTCAAGTTCTTCATAAAGAAAGAGAGAGAGGGTGGGTGGGTGGCTTAGGTGGGGAGACGTTACTAACACTATCTGAACATGATACGCTTTTTGAGTGCGAGAGACGTTACTAACACTACATATATATATGTCAAGTTCTTTAGAAAAATGAGAGGGAGAGAGACGTTTACTAACACTACATAAAAGTGTGCTGGCCAAAACGATTACATAAAAGCGCAAACTGGCCAAAGGTTGAGTGTCATGTAACAACAAATTAATGTTTTGTGTTTGACTTATTCCTAAAGCGATGCACTGAGATATGTACTTTGATTGCACTGGAGAGACCGTTACTAAAATAATACCTGGTTTCATGTAACAACAAATTAAGGTTTTGTCCATGTGAAAGATAAAGCTGATTGATGGTTGCGGTTAGGAAAAATTATACCCCACAATGCCATCAACACAACTGATTATTTCTAAAGTGAAGCACTGAGAAATGTGCTTGATGAATGAGATTCATAAAAAACACAACTCCAGCAGTAGTGCATCGAGATATGTGTTTGATGAATAAGATCCATATGGACGAGTGGTTATAATTCGTGACGGTGAATGGCTATATATAGTGCAAACAATATAGAATGCACGGCCAAATCATGCACACGTGCATACGATGCCCACTTATATTAAACATCATTGCAGTCTTACATGTAAATGGTGCACAAAAAATAATTATAAGCTTAGAATTTTGTAATCAAAAGAGACTTTTTCTAGGCTAGGAGGTGCTAATTCCTCACCCAAACCCGCCCCACCTCCACCTGGGTCGCTTGCCCAGTCCCGAGGCAAATTGAGCCATGCTTGTAAAGCAAAAAAAAAAAAAGGCCTCGAAGCTAAAAGAGGAGATCGATTAATATTGCTTCATATGAAATTTTAAATAGAAAAAGGCTTTGCTGCTTACCATTGTGAAGGAGGAAAAAAAGAGGAAAGGGAGAATGAATTTTTTTTTGTGAAAAAGAAAATAGAAATGGGTAAAACCCTAGAAGTTGCAACTCACCTCAATCACCAAAAACAGTAAGACAGTAAGAGACTATAATATCGGAAAGAAAACAAAGGAAGAAATATGGTACAAAATCATAAGAACAAACATGATGAAAGGAATGAACCCCACCCACATGCTCTCATAGTTAAGAATCGATGATTTAGTTTATATATGAAACCCAACAACATATCACCTTTAATGTCAACCAAAAGAAAACAACATCATAGCTCGAGAAACAAAATGTACCTTCACACTGGAAAGTAGAAAGAATCCTCGTAATGACCTTAAGGCTTACAGGAATCATCATTGACTACCACAATTTGAATTCTTTTTAGTAGGCCATGGTTTTCGAAGGTTTGTTTCCATGGAGGGCTAAAACGAGCTATGGAGGCAACCAAGTAGAGTGAGAAAGAGAGACACCTTTGAGGTGAGGCAACATGGTGTGGTTTCTTATAGATAAGAGAAAGAAGACAAGTGATGCCAGATGAAAAAGGCAGAATGGGATGAAAACAAAAGCAATAATTTTTTTTTAGTAGAATTTTGAACTTCTACAAAGATATCTGTTGTGCACCACTTTATGTACTTTTTTGAATGTATATGTGCTCTAATTTCGTCAACTTCATGGGAAAAAAATCAGAACCTAACAAAAACATGTTATGTTACCTAAATAACACACAAAAAAAACATGAAGGGCATTGTTGTTGAAAAATGTTGCCAGCAAGGACATTACAATTTGCAACCTCACCTATTCTAATAATTTACAATTAGAACGTAGATTTGGTAGCAGGGTAGTTTGGTCATTTTGTTAAATAATGTATCATATATATGACAGTAATGTCATATGATAATTTTGTAGGTAATAAATCTGTTTCGATAATTTTCCATTAATTTTTCTTCGGGTAATGATTTTTTGTCCCTTAAACAAATAGAAGCTATGTCTGACTTTAAAGATAAAAGCAACCGGGTACCAAATTTTACTAGAAGTGATAAAACAACCAAAATGATTCTAGACTTTTTTTTTTTAAAAAAAAAAGAGAAGTTTTAGGCAATTTTAAAATATTTATTAGCTAAAGAAAATAGAATTTGTTAAAATAGGAAAGAACAAGATGTATTTTTGATATAGATTAAATGATACTGATAAAAGTTCACTATATGAAAATTCCACCTCTTATTTGATTCCTAAATTACTGGCATATTAAAAAAATTAGGACGATGTTGAAAATCTAATATTTTCAAAGATACGATGTCAGAACTCCTAGATTTAGAGAAGTTTTCTTTTGTCGCTTTATAAAAGTTCAAGATATCTATTACATTAGCTAAACCCTATCTGCACTTGATGATGTTCTCCTAATAAAGGGGAATAGATAAAACTAACTTCTAGGTGGTATGAGATCTAATGGGGCACGACAAGGCATGTCGTGTTGCACAGTATTTGTCCGTTTTGTTATTTTTTTTCTTAAAACTAGAAGGGAAGGAACCTAAGCCCACATTAATGTCAATGTGGGAGTAAGGAAACCCTAGCAATTTCCATTTTATCATGCAAGAGTTTAAAATCACTTAGACATTATGTTAGTTGCCATTCTTTTTCAGTAAACGATAACTTTTAGTACAGTAAACTAGTTTATGTCAAGAGCTTTTTTCTTCCGTTTGATCACCAATAGTAGCAACGAGAAAATCAAAAATTATGTGCAAATTTTCTGCTATCATTTATATGCATGACCTAAATGATTTAGGTCTTTCAAAGCATGTTTCTTGTAATTTCTATATTTTTTAATGCTTGTTATTTTTCAAATGTTTGTTTCTTTCAGTCGCTTCCCCTTTATATTTCATAATTTAAACAAATTTGTGATCCATCAAGTACAATACTATCAATGAAGATAGCATATATGTATAAGAATAAGCAATGGAGGGTTGCCTATAAGAGTATGATTAAAAGAGAAAGAAAAATCAACTAATAGTATTATGACCTAGCAATGTTCTATGGTTAAGTAGTCATTGTAGTTCGAGCTTAACTCTTACTCATAGATCAATCTCTTCCACGTTACCTATACAAGTCCTTGCATATATAGATTATTCATGATTTTGAAAGAGTTTATATGTTTTGAGATATCACAAGTATAGAATAATTTAGTTACCAATTGTATTTCCCTAATTCTATTTGCCAATAGATTGGTTGATTACTCCCACATCTAATTGTAAGAAGACCAAATGCCCTTGCACATAAGAATTCAATAACAGGTTATTTCTCCCTTTTATCCTCCTGCGTTAACACCATTCTCAACATTTTATAGAAGGGTAGAGTGCATTTAAGGAGTGCAATAATAAGACAAGCGCCAGCTAGCGCATTACTAAAGGAGGTTGATGTAAAAACAAATGCCAGTGCTACAGTGCGTGTGTGAATACACCCAATGAAGATCCAAAATACAGTAACTCACGGAGTGCCAATAGGCAACTCCCCCTCCCTGACCAAAGAGCATAACCAGAATGGTGGGCCACGTAGGCAGCTACCCCAGTCGGCTGCCCCGTTGCCCTCCCCTAAATACATGCTCGGCCTGGATGGCCATCCCATCTCTCATCATCGCCACAATATCACGGATCAAGGGGTGGTCTGTGTCCCCGCCCCTCAACCCCCTCTGAATCCACTGGATGACAGTGGCGAGTCACCCCTCTAGGGATGATCGAGCTAGCCCGCAGAACAACCCGCGCATGACGAAGCCCTGCCCAGGCTGCCACGCAGCTCTGCTCCGGGGACCGATGTATCATACAGGTGGCAGCCACCAGCAGCCTACTGCCCTAGCGTCCGGGTCCCGTATGACAAAGCCTGCACCGCCACTAGTGCCGCCATCCAAAACCGCCCATCGAAGTTGACCTTGAGGAAGCTCGGGGGTGGGGCTCCCAGGTGACAAACACCATCCGAGGAGCTGCCGAGGCAAAGGAGGAGCCCCCAGATGTCCCAAGCTGTCAAAAGTCTATCCGTAGGTGGGGTGGCTCTGATCTCTGTGACCTGTGCCCGAGCAAGCTCTGCAACAAACCCTCGGTGACAACCTACGCTCGCCAAAAATGCGCGCGTTCCTAGCCCAACCAAATCTGGTATGCTGTACAACTCGCTCTGATACCCTCATCGCGAGTTTGAGAACTGGCTAACCACTGTCGCACGACTCCGAGAAACTGTAATCGCTGCACTCGTCGCGCCCCCTGCTGGAACCCAGTCCACTGCCATGTCGCCCTCGCCCATGTACACTGGAATAGCACATGGTCCACTGACTCCCTCAAGCTCCACACGTCGCACACTCTGCCGAGACCCCCCGCCTCGCCCTGCTCAACTCGGCTCTCGTCGGAAGGCGGTCCCAACATATCTTCCATAGGAAGAGGGCTACCCTCGGGTGAAAGACCCGACCTCCAAGTCCCAGGTGCAGTCCGGCCCCGGCTCGTGCCCCGCCGAGAGGATGCGGGAAAGATCACCTAATCTGACACTGGCCCGGCTCGAGGTGCCCCAGACCCTGATGTCCGGCCCCCCACATGCCTGGTAGCGGGAGGGACCGAATCCTCGCAGCTAGGGTGAGCCCCAAACAAACAACCTGAGTCTGGCCTCATCCCACTCTGCCCCTCCAGGGACTAGTAGGTCACACACACGTAGCCCCTCCACAGCCTCAGTGTGAACCATAGTCGGCCAGCAACTCAGGGAAAGGGAGTCCACCCATGAGTCACCAGTCACATCGATACTCCGGCCATCTCCAATCAAACATTTGGTATGCGCCAAAATAGATGGCATGTAACTCCTTGATCTCGCGCCACATGAAGGAGACTCGTCGCCCCCCTCCCCCCGCTGCCACTGAAACCCCCCGACCATATCTGGCTGCCATCACCTGGCTCCAGAGGCCATGAGGCTCATGCAAGAATCGAGCCGCGTGCCGAGCAAGGAGCGCCTCGCGTCTCGCTATGAGGGACTGCACCCCCAAACCGCCCTCGCCGATAGGAAGGCACACCTGCTCCCATTGCTACCAGGTGCACTCCGTGACCGCCACCGTATGACCCCCACAAGAAACTCCGAAGAAGTCGCTCGATCCTCAACAGAATCGTTTTCGGAACCACTGTGTGGCCATAAGATACACCGGTATAGATCCCACAGTGCTTTTGCGCGAACTAATTTTGGCATGAAGTATTTATGCAATGGTTGCAGGCGTGTGTTTGATTCTGTCATTTGTGATTAAAGCTAATTAAAGCACGTCACATGTGACACACTTGGCCTTGAAAAACAAAATGCCCAGCTCCAAAGTAGAGAAAGGGGAGGGAGGAGGAAGAAGGGCAGGGAAGAAGAACCAAAGAATTGCATTTAGAGATAAGCCATGCCTCTGCATGAATTTTAAAGATGTTGCTATATCACCTATAGCATAAAACAGAAAATTCCATCCTTGCACCCAAAACAAAAATAATTTATGACATTCATGAATCATCACTATGCCATTTCAACTTAGTTTCACTTCATATTGATGTCATAACCATTATTAGATTGCCTTGCTGCTTTCTCTTCAAACGGGATGGTGAAGTTATAAGTACCGAGCTGGATTTCACTTTTTACTGTATTTCTTTTTTGTGAACGGCCATAAATAAGAGCCAAAAATAGATCAACTTAATATAAGCATTTAAGACTATTTCTCTAATATGAATTATAGTGTTTCTGATTTTATTATTGTTAGGACATCAACCGAATCATACTACAAAGGAATTAGAAAAAAAAGATATGTAATAAATGCTGCCCGGTGTTTAATTTGTTTGATCATGTAAAATGTCTGTACATATCGATTGGTATTACATTCGTTCATACATCAATGTTTCTTATAGGGCCTCTGTATAAATAAATCTACCTCATCATATTAGCTTAAATTATTGGGACAAGTGGTGATTTTAACATGATACCATAGCAGAGTTCAATGCCTTGCGCTCAGGATCCATGAAGAAAGGGTAAGGACGAGCACTCCTCCAACAGCAACAGGAGAAGCAATTGGTAGAGACAACAAAACTGCGACAGTTGCCACCCAAACAACTGCAATCCAACCAAACAAACGATTCCCCCATTTCCACTACCACATCTATTCTTGAAGGCGAGATAGAAAACCTCAGCAATTGCATAACCACCAGCTTCATTGTCATTGCTTAAGAGATGGAATGTTCTTCACTGCAAATGTAACAGCTATCAGTTAGGCCCAGCCGATGATGACTGACATGCTGACTGCACCAATTATTTCTATTGGCTCGCTCCTATCTGCATGTTCTGTTTCCTCTGTCTGGAAAATTAATTCAACAATTCAAACCGGCACTAATCATACAGAGAGTGCTGGATGTAATAACATAAACAGAGTAAGATTATAATAGATGAGTTCTAATTGGTTTCCAATTGATTGGATACCACACCTGAAGAGTTTTTGTATCATTGGAATAGCATATAAAGTCTAGTAATCACGATTTGCACCCCACTATTTGATAATTGACACCTTCAATTCTATCTTTCATGATATGATCACAATATTAGACCGCGGAAAAGTAAGAACTACTGCTGCAGGATTTAAACAAAAATGTTACTCTATTTTATGATTGACCTCTAGGATGAGTATATGACCTCAAAATCTGTGGGTTATTTGTTTATGGTCCAAATAAGGAGTTAAAGGACATAAAAACAATAAGTTGCGTTTTTAATGCACGTGGATTTACAGGTTGATTGAAAAAGGCACATTTTTTTAGCAGACTTTATTCACACAAGTCCTGCAGTTATTATTGGCAAGTTGAAAGTTCCTTTATGATTACAAAAACTTTGTTGAGGGTTCTTTGCTACTTTAAATATGGATTTGTTAGTGTGATGTGTGAGAAGAGGCCCCAAAAAGGGCTGAAGCCGGCAGGCCCAGCGGACATCAGCCCAGGGCCTTCTGCTCGTGCGAGGGCGACGACGCCGCTCCAACTCCGCGTGCCGCGGATTTCCACTCAACCGCTGCTCGCGGCGGTGAACGATCCACGTTCATTTTGATGTAACCAGCTTATTATAAAAAAAAAAAAAAAAAAAAAAAGAGGAACTCCCGATCACATCTCCTCCCTCATAGTGCCTCAAGATCAGGTAAACTCTAACCCCACTGTTATTACTCCAGTATAATAATAATAATAATAATAATAAGAAATAGAGAGAGAGAGACGTACCTGTGGCCGTCGGCGTCGCCGGCTCTCGGCCACAGGCACCGCCCGGCTCGGCCACGGGCACCGCTGGCCTACCGCGGGCGTCGTCAGCCTCGGCCAGTCTCCTCACGAGCGATCTGACAAGGGGGATCTCCCCCCTTCCTTGGGTTAGCGGGAGGAGAAGAAAGAAAAGAAGAAGAAGAAGAAGAAGCTTTGGGAAGAAGAGAAGAAGAAAAAGGAAAAGAAGAAGAGAAGAAAAGGAAAAAGAAGAAGAAGAAGAAGGGGGAAGAAAGAAGGGAAGGAAGAAAAAAGAATGGAGAGGAGTCGGGAAAGTTCTGGAGAGGAGAGAAGAAGGAACAATAAAGAAGAAGAAGAAAAAAAGAAAGAAAGAAAGAAAAAAAAAAGGGCCCAAGAGATTTTGGGCTGGGCCTGGTCCGAGCCACGGACTCTTTTAAACCAAACTAAATTGGGCTCGGGCTGAATTTGGGCCTAGTCAAGGTTTTTCTAAAATTAACTAAAACTAATAAGGTCTAATTATAAATTAACTAATTAAGTTACTGGACCTGAATATAAATGGGCCAGTGACTGAATCAGGCTAAGGGCTTGTTCCAGAATTTTAATTAAGTTCTGGGCTTGAATGCAAATAGGCCCAATAATTAATATCAGGCCATGGGCCTGATCCAAAATTGAATAAACTTTGGGCCTGAATGTAAATGAGCCTAGAGCTAAACCAAAAAACTGACTAGACCTGAACTAGGAATTGATTAAACCTGAAGCAGAAATTTGACTAGATCTGAACCAGAAATTTGGGTTAGACCTAGACCAAAAAATTGGTTAGACCTGAATCAGAAATTTGATTAGACTTGAATCAGAAATTGAAATTGAACCAAGTTAGGAATCCAAAAATAAAATTGAGTCCTATAGATGGGCTGTAAATGGGTTAATTAAGAAAAGAGTATAAATGAATAGAAATTGAACATGCAAGTAGCATGTAATTTGATGATATTGCTAGGTATTGGAGAATTGCCATCTAAACCTAGAAATTGGTGAGCAAATTGAGGTAACCCTGGCACTGAGCTTAAAGCTTTCAAATTGATGTTTAATTATAATTATGAAAATGTATTTGTTATGATATATTTTCTCAAAATTTGGATCAAGTATATGATTGCATGTAATTCATGAATTTGGTTAAATAGCATCCTTTATGAATATTTGATGGTGTACGAATTATGAATTATGATTGTGATAGACTGCATGGAAAATGATATTTGAGACATGTTTATGCATTTAAATTATATGATGCCATTTATCATTTTTCAACCTATTTATGATGATTATGATTTACGAAATAAAAAGAATATGATTTTTGAACTTTCAAATAGCTATGCCCGCCTCTAGAAATAGAGGTGGTCGACACCTTGGAGCTAGTCTTCAAAGAATAGCAGGCCCTCTGCCAACGGATTAAAGTTGTTAATGAATAAAAGAATTAAGAAACTTGTTGACTACGAATAACAGACCCTATCATGGAATTGTAGTGACCATAGCAGCACATCCATCTAAGAACATGTTTTATAAAGTATGGATAGATAGCAACATTTTTATATGACTTGCATTATCGTGATTATGAACTTTCATGGATAGAACATGTATTGCTTTATGACCTGATTTGTGTATATCATCTATAAAATGCTTTATTTTGCACTAACTGCTAGCTTCTTAAATACCGCATTGGCATAATTATGCTTGATCCAATAAGATAGTATTTGGTTACTTATTGAGCTGTGTAGCTCATATCTTTTTATCTTTTTTTTTTCTACAGATGACTAAGACTACTAGGAACAGGGAGCTTGATGTTATTCAGGGTTGGAATAATTGAAAAATGATATGTATTATTCAAATTTTAGAAGCTATGTACCGTTCCAATTTCATAAAAAATATTATGACATTTGTAAATAAAATTGTTTATTTTTGTTATGAAATTTTAAGTAGCTTCGGGTTATTGTGTGCATAAGATTGCAATAGCACGGCCGTCTCATGATCCGGATTCGGGGTATGACAAGAAATCACAGAAATCTTTTAAGACTCCTGCAATGCTTGTTTATCTATAGTGCAATGATCGATGCTATCTCCATCCATGTCCCCATGGAAATCTGGTGGATCTTGTCCAACTTTTTCTGAAGATCAAAAAATAAGAAATAAATGAAACCTATGATCCCCAGCAGTAAGAGGCATCTCACAGGTCCAATCTATACGTGCATGGTTCCAGGCCTTTTTGAGCCGTCTATACGTGCATGCCTATTCAACCCCACTAAATAACTTTTCCCTACCGCAAAAATGCATGCTACGGTGCTACCGTTAGAGTCTGACCACCTTAGAAGATGGAATATTAAGATGGAATATTGTTGAAACTCCCATCTACTACTCTAACCAATTCTTCCACAAGAAGACCGATCAAACTTCCATCATCCAGGCCTGCTCCTTTGCAATCCCATCATTTTCACCTCATCTTTCATGACCACATTGGTCATTGGGCATCCTTTTGTATCCCTCTGAAATTTCAGTGCTATTAGAAGTCAAAATGGAGCTGCATAATCTATCACCGATCATGGAAGTATAATTTATGCTGTTACGAGAACACCACAGATGTTGGGACTAAAGACACATTCAACACTAAATGACAACAAAACATTCCAGAAATAAGGTGAGGGTGGTGAAACAGTCCTTGAGCATATTTTGTTGGTGATTCTCCATTGTAACACATGAAATTGTAACATCAGCACCTGTGTTTCTGCAAGCTACCGCAAAGTGATTCATGGGTTACTTACAGATAGATAACATCTTACATAATTTTTTCCCTGATACGAGGTTCGACTTCTGGTCTGAATCTCAATATAAAGGATTGTCAAGGGTGCTGCAATGTCACCTCCCTCCTAAATTCAAGGCACCCAAGGTTTCCAACATCCTTCATGCCACCTGCTAACCTTGCTTCCTACCATGAGCCCCTCTGCATTTGCCTATCTTAGAGTCAGGGCCGGTACAATCCTTAGGCGATCTCACCGCAGGAAATGCCTCAAAGACAAAATAAAAAAGAAAAAGGCCTCCCTGTGAGTTCGCCTTAGGCCGGCCCACTGCAGGGAAGATTTCAAAGATAAAATGATCTTAGGCCTCCAAATACATTAGGCCGATCCTGCTTAGAGTAATGCCTCAATGAAGAAAAACCAATTACAGTCACAAGTCAAGTAACCTTGTACCATTCATCTTGAAAAAGGTAGCCTTATACCATAAAAAATGACTAGATAATCATGCATTCTTTAGGTTTAGTCACATTGCCATTATTGTTCACACCAAATGTCTGCTTTTATATGGTACCAATTCCCATGAATGGACCTTAAAGGATTCCAGGAAGCTCAGATGCACAGTTTAGATTAGACGCCCAAATCCGTGACAAATGCATATCTGAAGCCCTCCGTGTTCACCACCGCAGCTGTCATGATGCGGATAACATGTTAAGGCTCATATTTTGTTCCAAGACTGAGCCGCTTGAACCAGGGCAACCCAATCTGAAGGAAACTTGTTTTTAAGCCTTCAAAGAATGAAATAAATAAATTTAAAAGAATTGGAAACAAAATCAAAAGAATGTACTAAACTCTGCACAGAATGCCCTTGAACAAGTTGAAACATAGCTTTACAGACATTTATATTGCAATGCATCTCAGCCCTTGGATTAGTTTGGTGGTTTTCTTTAACATCCACATTATTTTAGCAGTTGGGCAGTCAGGTCTGCCTGCTTGACCTTTTGTCGCGTGGAATTGAATGAGAAGTATAGATCCAAGTGGTTGGCTGCGTATCGCTCTCTTGTAGAAGGGAAAAGGAATTTGACAAGTTATGACAATTAGAGTAGCACAATAAACTATATCTTGTGTATGGACTACGGGCCCATGAATTATCGCCCAGATCCCATGCACGGCAATTGATGAAATGGTACACAAATCGTGCTCTCAATGGAGAATGGAGTCGGCCTCGAAAGCAATACTTATTATATGGAGTTTATGCCACCTTTACGGGGTTTTTTTTTTTTTTGGATGATTGAATTTAAAATTTTACAACCAACAAAAATATATGATTATAAGCTAGGCCAATACAACTAGCAAATTCTATAGAATATATGATCTTACTCAACTTGTAAGTCTATGATCTAACCTATGAATTCTATAGAATTTTGCTTTATAAAATTCGATCCAGCCAACCCTAGAATATTTATGAATATATGGTCTTATTCAATTTATAATTTTATGAAATAACCTACGAATTTTATAGAATTTTGAGCTCAATCATCCAAACAAACTTTTAGTATGAAATCTATGTATCTATCTTTCACAACCCAAAGCACTACCGGATAGATCATCTAGTTCAAGAGTAAGTGTTTGTTTTTGAATGTTTGTATACTGAAAGACTAAGGAAATAAAAATTTAGACCCTTGGTGCCAACAGAGGTGGTGTAATATTTACAATGATGTACTGGAAGTTGCGAGAGAAATTTCTTGTCTTGGTTGGGTGTTCTCTATCCAATCTGTCCTTTGTCAAGATTTTTGCTTTATTTTATTCAGCTAACCGATGTCTTCCTCGGGAGCCATTGGAAAGTCTAGATGCCACGTGAAGAACGCGACTCCCCACAGTACTTTTGTCTGCTCCTCCCAGATATTTAGGCGAGACTCGCATGGTAAGCTGTGCCTCTCGTGGCATGTGGATACCTACATCAGCATGCAGGTTTAACATGCCTTTCTCGTTGTTTCCCAATTAATTATTTGATTGCAGGTTAGTTGTATGTCAATTGATCACATCAATGTAAACTCTCCAACTCTGATATCACTCCAATTTTGGCTCTATTTTTTATATTTTTTCAGATGCCCATGCCACACTGTTATAACTTAACATTCTTTAGACTTTTTAAGTGTCATCTCGAGGATCATATTTGACCTTACCATGTACTTTAATATTATTTTCTTTAATGAAGATCAAAGTTTTTTTATTTTAAGAACTAGGAGGGCAAAGTTCAGCCAAAAATCAGGTGAAAGCAGGATTTAGATCGAAGTTATTGGTGCAACGTCTTTCTAGTGCAGATTAAAGTTATCTTAAAAATATAGTCAAAAAAATTAAAAAACAATAATTCAAAAGTAAACTAAGGTTACTAAATGAGATCTCCACCGTGGCGAGTAGGTATTTTTTTTTTCCATCGCTTATTTAGTCTTGATTGATGATAGAGTCTGTAAGGAATGCTTGTAATATCGATGCTGGTGTACTGTAAAAATGATTGATATCCAATAGTATACATATGCATAATATACGTGCTTCTCATGACAGAATTTTTAGCATCCAATTTTCAAGTTTCAGAATTCTGCCCAACTTTATTTGGCATCATTATTCCCTTTCAAGGGACGCTGTGTTAATGTCATAATTCATTAATAAAAAAACACATCTATGTTATTATCAAATCTTTTTTGTAGTACGCCTCATATAAGAAATGATGAAACTCATCTGCTATTGCCTAAAAACAATAAGATGACGACAAAGATCATATTCTCATCTGCTATTGCCTAATGTCAAACTATAGTACGATTGGAAAAAAAAAATGCAGGCCATCTTTTGAGAAGTATAGTAGGAACGCCACCTTGGGTTTCACAAAGCGAACCCAAGTTCCTCGGCATGTATCCATGCTACTGAAAAAAACCTTCAAATTTAACAACCAATTTCCTAGAGCAAACAAAATAATTAACAAAGAATATTAATAAATATGCAAGTAATAAAGAATTTATATATATATATATATATATGATAGCCTATCATTCTTTTATTATTTGAGAAATACGGTGCTATCTTTTTCTCTCTCTTTTTGATAAAGAAATACAGCACTGTCTTTATGGTAAAAATTTGGAACTTCTCTCAGCAATGGACCTATCCTAATGTCCAAACCCATCATACTGTAAGATGGAAAATTTAGTTGTCTTAGGCAATACACCAGCTCCATTGAGGCATTGAGTGATATCCACTTCTCTGTGGACCCTCTATTACGCGTGCTTGTGCTTGCCAATATATCATTCTTCATGCCTAAATGGAAAGGTGACAAAATAAAAGCACAAACGGGGGTTGGATGCTGTCATATGTCACACGATTGCATTTATAATTTATGGTCCGAGATAGCCAATTTGTCGGTTGATCATTTCCTGCGTTCGGCAATCATACCGCATGATAAATATGTAATCAAAGTAGAAGTAAAAATAAGGTGTAGTTGAAACTCGCCGCAACCCAACATCAAAGATGTAGGATTTTGGTTTGGGGCATCCATCAATGGAAGGTAAGCTGCTGCAAAATTTATTAGTTAACCTTTGTGACTACACCATAAAGTACTGTACATTCCTAAATGACTGCCATCAGAAAATAGGCATTCATCAAACAAAGCTGTCCGGTCTTCTGATGGCAGCCATCCAAAGATGCATAGCACTCTACGATGCGTCCCGTGCCCTATCATTTCAATTTCCTTCAATCTTAATAAAGCTAATTGGTCTAGTTATGGTAATGAACAGAGTTAGAAACATACCGTGATACTAGTGTTAGGTCTTATCATCTATCATTCATCGTCGACTAATAGGGATCACCTATATGGACAGTACAATTATTCCGACGACGGAAAAATGAGCTAACACTAAGCTTGATTTGTTTTCTTTTAACAGGTTTACTTGTCAAGGGACTGACTAACGATTAACTTGTCTGCATGAGCCTCTACGACGAGGAACACAGGCACCTGTCAAACTTTTAGGTATTGGTTAGAAGGCAACTGATGATCTCTTCATCTTCGTAGGGGCGTTTGTTGGGTACTTATAAGGTTAATGAAAGGTCATGCCACCAAATGTTTCCTGTCAGTATTTTAATTTGGACCCAAAATGATCACTTTCCAATGAGCACACTTGAGAGGCAAACATAAGAAGCCATGATTTACACAAATACATTATATAGCTTTACATCCTCTCGCATTATATCGAGATCAAAGTCCATTAAAGAAATTAAGATTGAGAAGGTACATGAAAATTAACAAAGCTTGGAACCAAAATGATGCTTCCCAATAAATGAGCACATGTTGGCTAAGATTTAGGAAGCATTAATCTTGGAGAAAAGCATGATCTTGCCATTGGAACTCTTTTTTTTCAGCTTATATTTTCTCACTGAATTCTCTCTTCCAAGTTTAAGTTGGTCCGTTCGTTGTATTCACCTTTGATGAATGGAAACAAAGTGACACATCATCTTTTATTCAAAAAAGAAAAGGGGAAATAAAAACTCTCAAAATTAATTGGGAACAAACTGCCTGATAGTGCTAGCTTGTTCAAAATCTATTTAAGATTGGTTTTCGATCAACTAAAATGAAAGTAAAAAAGAAAAAAAAGATCTCATAAGAAGAAAGAGAAGTGGAGGAAAGAATGAAAAAACTCGGACATTCTTCGGTCTTCATGAATATTGATTGGGACTGATACATGAAAGTAAGTATAGGTGATCTGCTATCAAAAAAAAAGAGAGCAATACATAATTGGAACTTTGAGCTAGTGTGATTGAATAACTAGGTGATAATTAACCCTATATGAGCATAAAAAGATAGATGCGTGGTTGGTAGGATAAAATTTGTACGCAATACAAATTTGTCCAATAATATTGGGATATATAGTTTAATAAAAACTATTTTATCATAAAATTTAAGAATATATCATTATCATCATTCTAGACACTCAATTAATTAAGAAAGCAACTGTCTTAACTCAATGCCTATAATAGATTCGTCTTTGAAAGCAAAAGCATTAAAGCTTCAATTGATCAAATATTGTGAGATCTCTAAATCATGTTGGTTGAGATCAATATTTGCAACTTTTAACTCGCTCGTGTACATAAGATAACCTACCACTCTCGCGGGCCAATTCTTGCCTACTATTATCTTATGATTTTGAACTCTATCCAAGCTGATGGTTGCCCATTGGTACCATAGGTCCTAATTTATGACTCAGGGATGGAATGACTTTAATCAGGTTTTGGCTTCAGATTTATGGTATAGCAATATTGCAATAACGAGCACCTAACTATAAGTGATTGCTCGTGCTAAGTTAATAATTGATCATTGGAAATATGTCAAAATATACATCAAATATAAAATCAATTTTCAGAAATATTATCAAGAGATGTCTACCCAAAGAAATATATTTTTACTAAATCTCTTACCATAGCATGTAAATAAAAATACAATGTTTGATGATTTTGGTTGTCATCATATAGTAGATTCCATGACAACCACCTCCTAACTTAAAGCCTACTTATTTATCCCATTGGCAAAGCAAACTCGGCCCACCATGGTTCGGTTACAACTTCCAAAACGGGAAAGGGGTGGAGTCTAAACTAAGGCCATCGTATGGCATCCTTCCGGTGGCCCCCATCCTTGGCGGGGGCGGGGGCCATGTGTTTCCCATCACTCATTACTGTCGCATCATCAAATTTAGTCGGTCCGACGTGTGGATATACAAACAAATCCTGCCGACCACGTGTACGCCGACGTGGGGGAGATCCAGGTTTCACGTAAGCAGGAGCATTGCATGATAATTACGGCCTCCGGACGTAACGCCTTCAGCTACCTTTTAATTTTTTTACATTTTTTTAAAAAAATTTATGTTATTTTATGTCGCACGGGTATTGGCATGTGATGGGATAACTGCGAAGAGAAGGAAAAGGATCGGTTGCTTTTTAACGTCCGTTTCCTTAACGACCAAGCGAGCCCCTCATCTCCACCTTGTACCATCCCATGGCTGGAGCCCTTGGCTTCATTGGCTTCCGTTAAGCTGCCGTCATCAAGGTGCACAAAATTATTGGGAGGTTTTGCAGATAGATCCTTGACATCAATTGTATTTGCATGCAAGCTCTTTACGTTTGTATGCCTGCTTTTCTCCCGGGCAACTAACTGTGTAACGGTCTCCTGTCCTGTAATGACTTTCTAGGTGCCTCCACCTCCGGCTTTCTAAAGATGAGTTTTGATAACAGTGTAGCCGATATCGGAAGATATGGAGGTATAGGCTTCGTCATCAGAGATCATGATTTCAGACTAGTAGCGGCAGGAGATTTTCGATTTTCTTAGTGGTGTGTGCTGAGCTCAGAGCCTCTTAAAAAGGCATCTCCTTTGCCCAACGAACACTGGGTGCAGAACGGCTCATTCTCGATGGCAACTTGGTCATAGTGATTGACTGGATCCGGGGTCGGAGGCATGCAGACGAGAGTAGACCACTGCTCTTCGATAATCGCAGACTATTGCAGGAGTGTGGCACCCATCAGGCCACATACGTCTACAAGGAAGCAAATGGTGCAGCTGATTGGATGCCTCCTATGCGGCTCACCATTTTGGAAGCTTTATTTGGATGGAGCGTGACATAGTGTCAGGCTCTTTATCTGCTCTGTTTAACAAGCACTTAATTTTGTTTTCTTGATAGGAAGGATCATGGTGCTTAAGAAACAAAATCTTACAGATAGGTCCTTAATATCCATTGTATTTGCAGGGAAGCTCTTTATTTTTGTGCATGTGCATTTGATGCGAGCAACTATTTGAAGGGTTGAATATCTGCCACCAAATTAGTAACCTAGTGGTAAGGAGGGCGATAATTCCGCCCGAATTCGAAATGCGCGGGCGTCGATTAAATTAGGAGACCGGATGCCCCACGCTCAGTTGGCTCGTTGGTGGTTATGCTTTCCTTCCACTTGTACCAAGATGGCGCTGGGGTGACGTACCCACACTTAAAGGCAATGAGCCGAGTGGAGTGAGCCCACGAGTCGCAAAAGGCACGCGAAACCTGCGACCTGTATCGAACATTCTCTGGTGGAAGGAGGGCCCAGTGGAGGCTGCTACGCGGTGGGCTGGTCCCACCCCCTCCCTTCCTATCATTTACCAAAAAAAAAAAAGAGTTGAATATCTGCCCTTTTAAATTATACTGCCTTGCTTCAAATTATTGCAAGTTGTCAGATTATTTATAGTTATTAAGAAACAGAACTTGCAGTTTTGGTTACAGAATATTAAAGGGTTCTTATTTGCCAAATAAATATGGTATCAATGTCATGCGATTATAATTGTTCAATATTATTTGCTGATGCATCTTGGAGGAATGTTGACTCTTTGGAAATTGGATGAGAATCATGGATAACTAATGAATCTTTCTTTCTGATACAACTGCGAATTATCCACTTAATACTGTTAGGTCTTTGGAATCAAAAGCTCTTGAATTTATACATATCTATTATATATTTCAATATACATATTTGTTATATATTTTAAGGAGGAGTTATATAAATGATTCATCTCCTGGCAAGTTTAAAGTTTTGAGACATCCTATTCTTATCTTGCGGAAAATATTATTTTGACTAGATTGAAAGCTATTTGCTAAGCGCGCTATGCTTATAATCAAGAGAACTGAGAAAACTGGATTGTTCTGACTTGATGGGGCATGTTTATCCGGGGCCTATGTAATTTGCATCGCTCACCCCCTTCCTCAGAAAACAAACAACAACAACAAAACAAAAAAAATTATGCAGGTAAGTGACTACATAGATAATTATACTTTCAATCAAGATTCATCGTGCCGGTACCGGAGCCCATGCCAGTTGGCTGGTAGCACGGTTAAGTACATTCCTATGCTGTTCTGTGTCCCGCCTGTATCGATACAACAAAGAGGATAAAGGAGAGGAAAAATAGGAGAGAGAAAAAAGAGAGGGGAAGAGAGAGGAGTTCGCCTTTCGAACTCCTATTTTTTTATTTTGAAAATTCTAAATGAAGTCGGCAAGGGCCGGGTTTGCCCAAATTTTATGTGAAGTCGGCCAAAATTTTCAAAATTAAAAAATAAGTCCAAATTTTTAGTGAAATCGGCAAATTTCTTACCAACTTTATTTTCAATTTTTAAAATAAAAAAAAGCTTGACGGACCTTTGTTTCGTTAGAAATAGAAGTCCAGAGGGCCGAACTCTTGCTCTGGCCCCAGATATCTCTGGCAATCCTTCCTCCCTCTCTCTCTCTCTCCTTCCTTTCTTCTTTTTTATCTTTTTCTCTCTTTTCTTCTTTCTCTCTCTCCAGTTTTCTATTTTGAATGCTAGACTCATCCTGTTCCATCGCTAGCACGGCTTGGTATGCTCCGAATCGAAACGGACAATGGGAAGAAAATGGAGTACTTTAAATCAATTGTTCAAGTAAAAAAAATAGCAAAGTTGCCGATTGATAAACTTCTTTAGTCATCAATCAATAAACTATTATTGTACTCTGATAAAAAATTTCTTAAGATGCTTTCCCCAAACTTTTTCACGAAGATAATATCCGTAAAATAAGTTTAAAAAAGGTGAATGAAATCACTTGCAAGCTTAATTTTTAACTCTAGCTCTCTTTTGGAAGGAGAGAACAGGTACATGATTCATGTGTTACATGTCAGCTGAATGTACATGTAGTTGCAGTCTTTTAAATATTTAAACTTTTCCCACGGCGGCGAAGTTACCTCGAGGCTCCTTAAAATTCGTGTTTATCCATATCATCTCTCTCTTCCTTGATTCCACCCAAAAGTATAAATCAAGAATCCACAGTCGTCCGATCCTGATCAAGATCTCGAACCAAAAGAGTTGCCGTTCGCCTCTTTTTTTTTTTTTTCTTTTTTTTTCTTTTTTTTTTTTTGCTAATGCAAAAAGGGGTAGGGGGAGGAAGGGACAAGCCCACCCCCGCGTAGCAGCCCCCACTGGGCCCCCGCCCCGCCAGGAGAATGTTCGATGCCGGCAGAAATGGCCGTGTGTTGGGCACCCTGACCGGTTTTACTCATACCCTCCCCACCCGTAGGCCCGGCTCAGCTACTCCTCTGAGCTCTGGCTCGAGTCCCACGTATGAGTACATCACACCCGGCACCACCTCGGCTACTAGCGGTTCAAGAGCGGTCCTACACCACAAGTCCAAGCAGTGGCCAAAGTAATGAGCTTCGGTTCACAATTTAATCGTCGCCGTTCGCCTCCTTGGACCACACTCAGGTAACCCTGATGACGCGTCGGCCGTGCGATCAGCTCAATGGACGGCCCATAGGAATCCACGTCACATTTTTCGACGGTCCTGATGTGGGGGCACATTTAATCCTATTGATGGAACTACCGGGGACCACCGTCCTTCAGTAAATCCCAGCCGTCTGATGCTCACATGCCAGAACTCCAGAGCAAAGACAAATAGTAGAATTTCGATCAAGCTAGCCGAGACGAGCCGTCGGCTACGCGCGAGGGGACGAGCTCCGTCCTGATAACTAACGGAGCGCTAACGAATCGTCGGCGCTGCTATCTCCGACCGCTGTCCTGCATAAATGCCCTTCCGAGGTCCCCTCTTCCCTCTCATGGTTCCGCTCACGGCTCCAGGGGCAGAGAGAGAGAGAGAGAGAGGACGAATCCAGGGAGTGGAATGGCGTCGTCGGAGGCCCGGGTCTCCGGCGAGGATGGCAGCGGGCGGGGGGAAGAGGAGGCGGCGGCGAAGGGGATTATGGAGCGGATCCGATCGGAGGATGTGGAGTGCCGGATCCAGGCGGCAAGAGTGATCCGACGGCTGACAAAGACTTCATCGAAGCATCGGCGGCAGCTCTCCGGTGCCGTCGATCCCCTCGTGGTGATGCTTCGTTCGGGCGAACCGCAGTCCGGCGAGGCCGCCATACTTGCTCTTCTGAATCTCGCCGTCAAGGACGAAAGGTGCGAGCTTTAGTGTTTTCCATGGCAAAAATTGCTCTTTTTTGTTTTTCTGGTTTGTGATCACTTATATTCGAACCGTAACTTATTCTATTGTGTTTGTTTTAGTCGAAACTTTGCGTAGTTCTTCTGTCACTCTGTTAATTCTCTTTCTCCTTCGGTACTTGTCTTCGGTTTTGTGGGTAGTCGGCATAAATTAATCTCTTTTTCTTTTCAAAGTGAGATAAATTGAAGGTTTCAAATTTTCTATGGTTACTTTTGTAGTCCGATTTGTCAAAGCAATGGAGAAATTTTGGAGTTCATTACTTTGGCTAACAGTTAAGTTTATGGAAGGATATCTGCAAGCAACATAAGCAATTGTTTCCCATAATACTTTTTGCATACTGGGATGGGAGGGAACCTGCTTTTTTTTCTTCCATACTTAAGACTGGAGGAAACCCGAGAGTGGGATGAACCCAGGTCACTGGTATCCAACACCCCGTTCCTTTACCAACTCAACCAGTTGGCACCCTCATTTTCGTTCTTATTGTTCATTATTATTATATTGTATTGGAGTAATTGAGGAATATTTGGTGGACATCTAATGAGCCACCATTATTCCTTGCACAACGTGAAGGATCTGATCGGTTTTTGTATATCCCATAAAATTTTGTGGGAGCTAACATTTCTCATGTAAGTTATTTGTCATCATGACGCCTTAATTTTTCTATATAATTTAGATGATGTCTTTTTTATGTTGAGAAACCCAGAGTATTGTTGTTGATGCACTCTTCTTTTGAACAATGATAATTTGTTATGAGCTTCTATTAAGTAATTAGGCATGGCCTTGATTATTTTTTGCAACTGATATGAAATGAATCTATGGTAGAGATTCTGAAAAGATTCATCTATTATGTCGAAGTGACATGCTTAGGCAAAGTGATCTTGCTTGAAATGCACTTTTATTCGGTCATTTGCTCTATTTGTTGAAAAACAAATAGATTCTTTTTCCCCTTCATCAAGATGTCTTTCAAATCCTTTTTTTTAAAAATAGTATTCATTTTTTTGATTAATTACATATATGGTATTGAGTTTTAGTTCTGCTCATGGCTTATAGTTTTATGTCTTACATATACTTCCACTTCTTCTAGTTTTAGACTCCTTCTAAGCCTCTGGAGAGGGTTGTCTCCTTTAGTGCTATCAGAAAACAGGTGTGATGATGTTCAAAAATGGCAAATCATTCCTGGGTGTTCAAGTGTAGAGTGATTAAAACTCGTATCTTTGTGTGTGTGTGTGTGTGTGTGTGTGTGTAGGCATGTGTATAGCATTGAAAAAGACTAGGAAAGGAAAGAGGATAAAACAAGATGCTGATGATTTCGGGAGGAAGAAAAGTCTGTCATTCTTCGGTATTATTACAATATGAAAGCAATGTGGTTGTGCAGAATAACAGAAAGGGGACAAAGAGGACAAAAATAGAGTCAACTTTCTTGCTGTTTAAACAATTTGTTTTTCCATTTAAATATCTATAAAAATCATGCATATGTGGCTGTATAACAACCTTAACAATCTTCGTCCTTAATTTTAAGAGGTTATACCATGTAACTAATTTGGCTGGTTTTTTTTTCACCAACCTTCTAGATTTTATGGGAGAACCTCTTCCCAAGATATCAGGCTGAAACCACAAATCTTGTAGGCATACATGTCATTCCAATATGACATCTTTATTTCATATGCCCTGTTACATGCATTTGATATGTCAACACACCCCCCCCCCCCCCCCCCCCCCCCCCCCCCAACCACCAATTTTTTTCATCATAATGAGTCAGGGGGATCATTATGTGTCCTGATTTTATAATTTGAAAGAGATGGTCCTGTACATCATCATGCTTCATTAATCTAGAAAAAAAGTATTCTTTTGTTCCTCTAACAATATTCTAGTTATATGCATGTATGCACAGATCTGTATGTTTGTGTATAGTTGATGAAGTTATTAGCATCCATTTGAATTGTGAGATAGAAAGAGTTGTTTAATTCATGGGGCAGTTTGTACTTTAAAGAAGCTCAGAGTTATGAATCAATGTGAATTGTGTTCCAATCTTCAATTATGTTATTTGGCCTATAGTCTATACTTTATCAAGGATTGCCTTTTCACCTCTTTGTCTGGAAATCACTTCTATGCTTATAGGAACATTAAAGTTTTTCTACCATGATGTATGCATGGAAGTTGTACAACTAAGGTAGATCTTTGTACTGGCTGGCTGGCCGTAAAACTTTTTTACTACAGGTCCTTGTCTTTGCATAACTCCCTTCACTTGGATTTCAACACCTATTCATATAAGATATCAAAGCAAGCTTTCTTGGATCAGACATCAGTTCATTTAGCCGATATGGCTTTGATGCGGCATATTCTTGGTGGTGAAGCAAAAGGAACTCATTGGAAGATCATGTCATCTGTGTGGGTGGGGTGGGGAGGGGGGTGATTTCTTTACTATACTATCAATGGTTATCAGTCCTATATTCATTGTTATTAACTCATATTGTGCTGACTCATTGGCCTATGCAGTCATAGCTGATTAGTGCCAGGCATGCAAAACCAGAATGTGTCAATGTAAACTTTCTTTACTCAAAAGATGGGTTCTTTTGACAAACTTTGGTAGCATTATGGATAATTATTATGTAACAACTCAGGATTTCACCTAAAAAAGCTAGTCAGAAGGTGTTATCTGAGTTTCTTGGCCTTGTATAAGTACCTAAGATCTACCAAGTGCATAACTAATGTGGGCACATGTCCTCATATACTCCCCCCATTTAAGCTATAATATCTTCGCTAGGCTAAAAATTCAAATACATTCAAATTCAATCACAAACACCACGATCAGCTCATGGTCAATTCAAATAGACTCGTGCTGCAATGTCTCCTAGTATATATGGGTCATGAGCTAGGTCCGCTCTAATACTATTTGCAATAATCCAATACCTCATCCAAAAAAGCTAGCCAGAAGGTATTATTTTGGGCTCCTTGGCCCTGTATAGGTATTCAAGATTTACCCAGTATATAACCGATATGGAACTAAACATATGCCAACGTGAGTCCTAATATATTATGTGCAATTGAAAGAGCACAAAGGCTAAAGGTGCTATAATTGTTGGTGATGTAGCATTGACTTTCTTAACCTTTTCTCAGTAGGAGAAAGAAGAAGGCTTAATTTGTACATTCCAAAAATTATTGTCTCACACTTCTCTGTACTCACATACTCTCCATGGTCTGCATTCGTGCATGTTGGTGAACTGCAACACTTAGAAGCTATTACGATAATTATGCTAGGTTCAGTCATACAACTAGAGTAATCTGATATGTAATGTAATGCTGCTCAAATTTGTATAAAATGTTTACTGAATTCAATGTGAACTTTCATTTACAGGAACAAGATAAGGATAGTGGATGCTGGTGCACTTGAGCCACTCATTGGATTCTTGCAATCAACAAATCTGTGCTTACAGGAGTATGCTACTGCTGCTATCCTTACCCTCTCTGCCTCATCCATCAATAAGCCCACCATCAGTGCGGCTGGTGCCATCCCCCTCCTTGTCAAAATCGTTAGAGATGGAAACTCACAAGCCAAGGTTGATGCTGCTATGGCTCTCTACAATCTCTCCACAATTCCAGATAATATCAGCACCATCCTCTCACTCCGACCTATTGCCCCTTTGATCAACTTACTGAAGAGCTGGAAGAAATCCTCCAAAATAGTTGAAAAGTGCAGTGCCCTTTTGGAGTCATTGGTGGCCTCCGACGAGGGGAGAACTGCTTTGACAGCTGAAGAAGGTGGAGTTCTCACAGTAGTCGAAGTTCTCGAGGAAGGCTCTCCCCAAAGTAGGGAGCATGCGGTAGGAGCCCTTCTGACAATGTGTGAAAGTGATCGCTGTAGATACAGAGAAGTAATTCTTGGAGAAGGTGTAATTCCTGGTCTTCTTGAGCTCACTGTTCAGGGGACACCCAAGTCTCAATCAAAAGCTCGCACCCTTCTACACTTACTGAGGAACTCGCCATATTCAAGGTCAGAGTTGCAGGCAGACACTCTCGAGAACATAGTGAGTAATATTGTGTCTCATATAGATGGTGAGGATCGTGCAGGTAAGGCGAAGAAGATGCTGGCTGAGATGGTGCAGGTCAGTATGGAGCAGAGCTGGAGGCATTTGCAGCAAAGGGCCTTTGTCTGCACTCCAACCGAGCTGTCTCTTGGCAACTGCCCTTCGGAAGTGCCTTCAAAATGACAGATCACTTTGTTTTGGTTTTACTGTCTGTTGTCTTTTTATAAGAAAATAAGATAGCAGGGTGATGCCAGTCCAGGCCACGATGGTATCAGGTGACTGGTGAAATTGTTGATATTTAGTAGGTCATATGTTGTTGTCCTTTACTTTTGTGTGGTGTCTTTGTTGAAGTGTTGATAAAATAATAAACACTCAGCTTCTTCGTGCAATAGAATTTCATTTTTCCTTCATAACAGGTTGTTTCTTTTGTCCTGAACATTGTGATGCCACAAATTCATTTCAAACGTTTGTGAAAGTAGTTGAAGCAAGTAAACTTTTCTTCTTACTTCAGTTATGCTGGAAATTAAGCACCTTATACTTTTATTGGCACTGAAGATGAAATGTCAGAGCTGTAGCATTATCTTGCTTTGAAAATGATGCGTATAAATGGTTGCATGGAACATTTTGTCACTAAAATGCTTTTTAACGACAATGCTAGATGTTTATATACAGTTTGGCATCATTTTTATTTTCTCTATTTTCATAATAGAGAGGTAAAAATTTTATTCTTTTAATTTTTAAAAATATAAATATGTTTGGTACCATCAATTATCTTTTAAAACATGATGATAGTGCCAGATATGATGGTAGTAATAATGGAGACAGGAGAAATACTGGCGGCGGCAACGGTGGCAAGGTGGTAATGACCGCGAGGATGGCGCATCATAGTAGCAAGGGTACCAGTGATATGGTAGAGGTAATGACGATGGCAATAGTGATGCGGTGAAGGTAGTGGAGGTGATGATGGTGGCAGAAGTGCCAACTAGGCGATAGAAGCGGTGATGATAGCAATAATTGTGTGGCAATAGCGGTAATGGTGATGACCTAGGTGTTGGCAATGTGATAGAGGTGGAAATGCTGGCGACAATAATGTGATGAAAGCAATAACGGCGGTGGCGGCAGTAGTAGTGGCAACAAATGCGACAATGGTGATGGTGGAGACGGTGTTCATGATGGTGATAAAAAGTATAAGTTTCTTGTTTTTAAAAATAAAAAATACAAACAATAGTACCAACATGTTTTTTCTCTTATTTTCTCTGATTTTATTTTTAAAAAGTAAAATATAGGAAATAAAAAATTAGGCAAATGGTGGCAAGAATTTTTGTGGAAAAAAAAAATCAACACCAAAACTCGAAACAAAGGACCTTATAACGTCATACATGGTGTTAAAATAATCCATGATAAATGTTAAAATGGGGATTTAGATAATCTCGCTTTTCAATCTCCACTCTTATCTATCTCCGTATAATCCTCTGAACCGTTAAAAAAGCGAAGGACTCTGAAGATAGCTAACTGAAAAAACAGCATTTATCCTATAAAACTTCTACCAACGAAAAACTCTCCTATAAGATCTCCTCATCCTACGAACGCCAGTTGACCACCATCTCATTCTCATGACCCTTCTCTCATTATTCTCATAACCTCTCTCGTTACCCCACTCTTCTTCTTCTTTCAAGGAGAATTTTGATCTCCATTGGCCATGGGTTCTTCATCATCCAATTACAACGAGGCAGAGATCAAGGTGGAAAATGGCAGCTATTGCGGCAGCCCCGACCGGGATTCGGGATTTTGTTCTGCTGCAATGGTGAATGTCACACAAAAGGTATATATATTTTTTTGCATGCTAATACAATACCTTACAATATTAATGACCTGTGATTTTTTTTTCATTATTGCTGTACAATGATATATGTAGTTGATTGCGGAGGCCATTGGAACGTTCTTCGTGGTGTTTGCCGGGTGTGGATCGGTGATTGTGAACAAGATGTATGGCCAGGTGACGTTTCCAGGGATTTGCATTACATGGGGTTTGATTGTTATGGTGATGGTATACGCCGTTGGACACATTTCTGGAGCTCATTTCAATCCTGCTGTCACCATTACCTTCTCTGTTTTCAAGCAATTCCCATTGAAACAGGTTAGCTGATGAACATCTCACTTTCTTGGCTGGTTCTCATGGGTTGCTATTGGGAGGGCTTTTGTTCTCTCTTCTTCCCCCACCTTTTTTTTCACAAAAAAAAGAGTGTCGACAATCCGAATGGCCAATATCTCAGTCAATGTATGGAATCTTGGGGACTGTTAATTTGATGCTGGATCAATATATTGACTGAGATATCTAAATATAATTTGATAATCCAAATGAGATTGACAATGTTTTAGTTATTATTTCTAAAAAACAACTCTTTTAGTCATTTTATCTGGTAATTAAAAGGTTCATTAGAAAATGGACAAGGGAGGATGGGAAAGTCTCTTAACATAATGATATCATATTGGCCATTATTTCATACAATGTTAGATTAAACTGATAGATAGACGGGCAGGTATTTGAGTCTCAGACCCAGCCAAAATTAGATCTGATTGTTGGATTCGAAACCAATCAAATTTGGTATAGGTTGGAGTCAAAATCCATTTAGATAGATATGCCGATTGACTAGGAATCAATAAAGGTGCCTACTGTCATTGTCAAATTTGGAGCAGCCCGCATATATGACGTCACTCGAACTGAGAGTGGAAGAATGTCATGAACTAATGACAAAGATTCTGAATTCCAAAAGATAGGTCTAGTGGCATGCTTGTTGACGTTTCGGATTAGATATTACTCGCGAAAAAACAAATCTTCCTTCAAGTAAAAACCTGGTTTGGATCTTAGGTTATGCACATCAAATAACTACTTAGATATAAAAAGATGGCTTGTTCCAATAAAGCAGTCTGGTTAAGTCTATTTCTAGCAAAAGACTAGCCCTATTTGGGGAAGCTTTTGGAGGACCAAAAAGCACTTTCTGGCCCTCCAAAAACACTTTTTGATTGAAAAAAAGGGTGTTTGATAAAAAATTCGAAAAATTACTTTAGCTTTTTCAGAAAGCTAAAAATAGTTTTCCGGAAGAAGCTTTATTTTGAAGCTTTTCAATAAAGCTGTTTGAGCTTTGTTGGAAAGCTATTTTTTATCTAAAATATCTATAATAAAATATAACAATTACATAATTTGTCCTTTTATAAACCTAAAAATCTGCTGGAGTCCTAACAAAAAATCTTAGCCATGGATCAGACTCCCTTCCATGCAAGAAAATGTATTCTTGTTTTCTATTATTATATCATACTATGAATATAATATTATATTACATTATATCATAATACATTAATATGTTATGTTAAATAATTTAATATTATGTTATATTATGAAAAATTAATGTACGCTAATAATTATAATATTTCGTACCTTTATTATTGTATTATATTATAAATATAATATTATATTACATTATATCATAATACATTGATATGTTATGTTAAATAATTTATTATTATATTAAATTATTATGCTATAGTATATAATGTTATATTACTATATTATAATAATATTATATTACATTACAATAATATTATACTATATCATATATTTATGTATTAATAAATGTTATAATTTATTATGCTCTGTTGTATAATACTATGCAATGTTTTTTATAGTAATTTTGTCATATAAAAATACTTTCTCAGTTTGTTTACCAAACACATGTTAAAGTGCCATAGCACTTTAGAAATATGGTTACCAAACAACAAATAGCTTTTTATATAAACTCTACTTCAGAAAGCTCTACCTCTAACAGCTCTACTTCAGAACTACTGCCAATAGCTCCCCCAAATAGGGCCTAATTTTAAGAGGGGGACGAGGCTGCATATGTTAAATGTATCTTAAGTTCTTAATCCTCAAATCAAGGTTGTTAGATTCTTATCAATACACTGTTGATCAAAAGTTCTTGAATCAATGTACTTTTTGTTTACTCTTGCTTGGCATCTCATATCTTTATATGACTTATAAAATTATAAAAGTATGCGGTGTAAAGTCCTAATTATTAGTATATTTTCATTTACATACATGCAGGTGCCATTTTATATCGTAGCGCAATTAGTGGGATCCATACTTGGAAGTGGTGCACTATATTTGCTATTGAATCCAAGGGCTGAACACTTCTATGGAACTACCCCAGTTGGATCACCAATTCAATCTTTTGTCTTTGAAATTATTATATCTTTTAGCTTGATGTTTGTCATTTCAGGCGTCGCAACAGACACTAGAGCAGTCAGTATCTGC
Source organism: Phoenix dactylifera (assembly GCF_009389715.1). Lineage (NCBI taxonomy): Eukaryota > Viridiplantae > Streptophyta > Magnoliopsida > Arecales > Arecaceae > Phoenix > Phoenix dactylifera. The sequence continues at coordinate 2,189,983 of NC_052397.1, read as the reverse complement.
TTTGTTTCCTTTTTCAGATTCTTAATTGATGCATTTGGAAACGAAAGAGAAAAGAAAATATCTCATAGCTTAATGCCCAGATTATTTCCTCTTAACTGTATTCATTTACTTGTGTGTATTTCAGATAGGGGAGTTAGCAGGAATTGCTGTTGGAGCCACTATACTTTTAAATGTCTTCATTGCAGGGTAATTTCTGATCATCTCTCAATCATGCTTGCCAGAAAAGTCTACGCAATCTTTTCTTCTGTTCTACCTTATTATCCTTTTCAACATTAAATTAGCCATGATTATCCTGCAGATGAAAGATGTACAGTGCCCATCAAATTCAGTTCAAACATAAATTTTAGTTTTTGGTCGGTATGATAAATATAAGATTTTTTTTTTTTTCTCTTTTCAGGCCAATATCAGGAGCATCAATGAATCCTGCAAGAAGCCTAGGACCAGCCATAATCATGCATAACTATAAGGCGATTTGGGTCTATATTCTTGGACCTATAATAGGGACTTTAGCTGGAGGTTTTACTTATAATCTTATTAGATTCACAGATAAACCGTTGCGGGAGATAGCAAAGAGCTCTTCATTTCTCAGGAGCATGTCTAGGAATAAGTAGGATATACCTAGTGGGTTAAGAGGTATGATGAATGACCAATTCTTAAAGACCAAGGACTTTTTCATTTTTATCTCTATGTATATGTCAAATCCATTTGCTCCTCCTTTGTCAAAAGTATGGGGGCATGCACTTATTTAAAGTGAAATGTTTCTTTCTTTCTTTCTTTCTTTCTTTTGTTGTTGGAAGAATGTGACTAGAGTATCAAAGAGATTCTCTTAGAAATTATAGGTATCATATTATGGAAGAAGAAAGATCTGTTCACCATGAATCTGAACATCTTTTCGGCACTGATTGGTTTGTCAGCTGTAGTAAAACAGAATCGAGATGTGAGTTTCATTTACCATGCATGTGATACACATCAAAGTTTGATAGTTTCATTTAGTGCAAGGTGGAGGTAAAGCTATATTCTCCAATTATAAGGAGGTGTTTTTTGCATCAAACATGAATCTCGATGTCCAATTCGGGCTTCTGTTTGTTCCTGCACTAGAAAGAGAGTTTCCACTGCATAGTTGATCTTGTACCCTAATAAACAACAAAAGATGTTTGTTTCCTTGAGCAAGAAAGTGTTGGTGTCTCAATATAGGTCATGTTTCCTTAGTTGCCTCTTGACTCATGTGCGAGCATATAACTACATAGGCTACCCCATGCCTACAAAGTGTGCATTACTGATACTGAGCACAAGATATTGGCTGGCTAAAATAGTTCTCTATTTCTTTGCATTGTTTTCCTCGTAATGGACAGCAATACATAGTGTCCCAATGCAAGCGCCTAGACCTATCAATGGGCAACAAAGTATCGCAATTCAAGCAACTACTTAGTTTTGCTCTCTCGTGTAGCTATATTATGAGACAGGATGAGTTATTTTTCATATTTTTGGAATGATAATTGGTATCTTTATTACATTAGCTAAAGCTTACTTAATTCTTCTTTGATATCAAAGTTTCAACACCGCCAACGTGGCAAAATAGCAAACCCCCAAAAATCACTGGCGGAGCTCTTCCCCGTATTAGAATTATTTCAAAAAAAAGAAGTCATGACCATTAAAATATCTACATGGTGATTACAATGGGATAACAACAAAATTATAGCTAAATCTCTGTTCATCAATTAAAAAATTTGTAATTCTAATTAGCCGAGTTACTGAGATAACGGCCGAATAAAGCCCGTCATTTAAGACGGCGGTGATCTTACAGCCGGTGTGGGAGCGCACAATGGAGGAACCAGGAAGTGAGAGCCTCTTATGCCCAGCTGCCAGCTGGTATACAGTCAGGGGCATTGCCGTAATATTGTACGCTCCGGAAAAGCGTTGTCTCCGCCTAGCTCCTTTTGGGTCCTTTTAAGCCCCTCCTCCGCTCTTCGCTCTCCGCTCGACCTCATTTCCCTAAATCCCCCGTCTCCACGCCGGCGATCGCGCCGCCACCAGAACCCTAACCATTGATTAACACGATCGAGAGAAAGGGTTGGAGATGGGGGAGGGGGAAGCGCTGGAGAGGCTGGGATCGGATGGGATGGAGTCGTGCATGAAGGGGGACCTCGGGATGGAGATCGAAGCGCCGCCGTGCCAGGAGAGCGCCGCCACGGCGGAGGACTGGCGGAAGGCTCTCAGAAAGGTCGTACCGGCGGTGGTCGTCCTCCGGACAACCGCCACACGGGCATTCGACACGGAGTCCGCCGGTGCCAGCTACGCCACCGGCTTCGTCGTCGACAAGGGTCGCGGCATCATCCTCACCAATCGCCACGTCGTCAAGCCCGGTACTGTGCCCGTTCTTTCCCTTCTTGACTTGCGATTCGTAAATGGTGATGTTATGTTCTTGATTTGATTGTTCTGTCTCCATGATTTCTTGATGTAGGTCCTGTGGTTGCGGAGGCTATGTTTGTTAATCGGGAGGAAATTCCAGTATTTCCGATATACAGGGATCCTGTAAGACGTTACTGTTCTTGATTCTTGTGTTGAGTTTTAATCAATTCTGCATTTTATGTATTTGATATCATTTGTCTGTAAATTCTTGTTGACTTTGATATTAGATTTCAACGGCTGGTTCTAGCAAAACTGTGTCCCGTAATCAGTTTGGGGTTCTCGAGATAGAGTCTTACCAATATAGGAGTAATTGGTAGATAGGACAGGTTGAACTACTAGTCAGTGACATGAATATATGCATATCTTCTGAAAGTAAATGAAGGAAGTGCAGAATTGACTGAAAGCTGACAATAGTTTGAAACTAGTATCTAATTGTATTTGCGTAGGGTTGAGTTATTTGCAAATTATTGATAAGAGAGTTCAAGAATTTGTAATGCATGCAAGTAGTTTGGTGAGAACGCTAGATATGCTTCCTTAAGACCAGATTTTCTGGAGCTACTTTTAGGATGCACCATGCATTAGAGTCTGGAGTTGCCATGCAAAATATTCTAGCTCTTGCAAGGGGTTGCAAGATGGTTGAGTGGAGCAGAATATAACTTGCACTCAACCTGAATCTGACTCAACAAATACCTCAAATCCTGAGTTATGTGCTAGTTTAAGTGCAGTTTTAGACCTGTTGTAATGATTCATATTAGGTTAAATTTAGGAGTTGCTGTACAAAATTTTCTATCTCCTACATAGTCTTGCTGATTGGTCGGATCTGAAATTGACCTGCATTTGACCCAATTCGAACTTGACATATATCCACTGTCTGGACTTCATAGGTCAAGTTTAGGTCCAAACCAATGCCAAATCTCTCACTAGGTTTTGGTGTAGTATTCAGTTCTATGAATTCGTGTTTTCTGCATTTATCTTGTTCTTGAGGATTGCGACACAACCTGAATTATCCTACTGGGTGGCCGATAATGAGCATCTCTTAAATTATAGTGATCAAAGATGTAATATGGACAAAGACTTAGTATTGGTACCTTATTGGTATGATATCAACCAGTATGGTGTAGGACTGTATTGGTATATGCTACCACTCCAATGCTGGCACACCAAAAGATAAGGCTATTATACATATGTAGGTACAATACTAGTACAGGAGCATATCGGTATCGGTACCTTAACATTATGATCTAGTATAGCTAGTATGGACCAATATGCACTGGTACCTAAATCCTTTATGAATACATTGATGCCTTCCAAGGCCCATCACCTTCCTGTTGAAGATTACTAATTGAAACCACCTCAATCCCATCTTGTTATATATCCCAGATATTGGTGGGAAGTAGTGCTGATGGTAAGCAACTGCATATGTTGTCTCACATGCTAGAGGATGATAGCAGGGATCACATATGTTTGAAAAAAATTTGAAGAAGAGGAACGTCAAAGGAAAACTGGAAGGAAAAACATTAAGAAATTCAAAAGAAATTTATGAAGTAAGAGGAGGCAGAAAATTAAGAGGAAATGATGAGGAAGAAGAGGGGGTTTGCATAGGTTATAAAATTATTCATGTATGTAGAACATGTGTTTCTTAATTTACTATGCTTTAAAAATGTCTTTATATGCTCAATTATTGAAGTTGCTACTATGGTTGCATAAATGATCATAAATCTATTACACTTGCAGGCCATTTTTGCAGTTAGCTGCATGTCTGGTTTTGTTTGAAGAGTTCATTCAACTTGCGTTCTGACATTATTGGTTTTTATATACTTAAACAGATACATGATTTTGGCTTCTTTCGCTATGACCCTGGAGCAATCAAGTTTCTGAACTATGAGGAGATCCCCCTCACTCCTGAAGCTGCTTGTGTTGGACTAGAGATACGGGTCGTTGGCAATGATAGTGGTGAAAAGGTAAATAGATAATTATCATGTATTTTTTGTTTAAAGCCAATATTGCAGGAGCTTCCTTAGCTGATATCTTCTACATGACTTTTTGTAGTTTATTTAGAATTTGATAGGAGGCTCTAATTAACTGGAAGACAGGATGACAAGAGTGTCCCGTATTAGGTTCGGTGGTAACTTTATCCTATGGGATAGAACTGGGAGGGTCTATATTGAGATTCTAGTAGTTTCTTTTAATGCTATTTTAAAGGAGAGAAGCAGATTTTATGGGTATTCACTTCATTGTATACACCAAATGATCCTAAAGCGGTATTTGTTAGAGCTAATATGCGAATTTTAATAGGTGGACCATATGTTGCCGCACTAGTGACATGTTATTCACGTCAATTTGTGAAGAAGGGCAAGTATAGTTTCTGTTTGAATAACATATCTTTACTTTATTGGAGGAAACAATCATATTGCTCCTCCATTTATTGCAAACAATTTTGACTAGTTCTTCTTTTTAAAGTTATCCCATAGTTTGTAAGGTGTGCTTATGTACCTGAGATTTATTTAGCATTTATCTAATCTAAATAGATTTTTTTGAGAAATAATTGGATCATATTATGATTTTTCTGGATATTGGTGGTCATCTTTTGATGCTTAAACCTTGTTTAGGTTATTGTGTGTATTTGGTGTAGTCATCTTGAACTTCAAGCTAGGGTTAATTTATTAAGGAAGGGGGGGGGGGTGTCCAGTTAGGCAGCTAGTTTATACCATAACTTGAAGTAAAGGAGTGGAGTAAGGACTCAACTTTTTGAAGCTGAATTTATATGAATTGGCAGCAAAAAAATATTCTGTGTTTGTCAAAATGAAGAGGACGACATTTTCTTTGAGTGAGTGAGAGACTTAGGTTGTGTTCATTTATATGTACTTTGAGCTTTTAAAATGAGTGGATACAACTTGGAGGCAGAAATTCATAAAAGTTATGGCTAAAACATGGTATGGTAAATATTATGTGTGTAAACTCATAATGGGAAAACAGAAGAAAAGTTTGCATGAGAAGGATTGAGATGGATTGTGAGAAAATTGGAATTTGTAATAAGTTTGTGAAGAATTATAGGGAACTTTCTCATGAAGCACGGGAGAATATACTTAAACTTGAGAAGTATCCTTTGAAAGTGTTGTTAGTAATTGAGAGAGGAATAGAGGATCTTGAAAAGGAGTTTAATGATGATGTGAACCAAGCTATTCGTTGGACTTGAACTGTCTGCTTTATCTTAAGATATGGAACTTAATGAATGATGCTGATCATCCACTCAAATGGTCCAATATGTTGGGGATATTAAAACATCCCCATATTTATACGCATGTATTTACATTTGGTAGAGTCATACCACTCTTGCCAGAGCAAGCTTGACGCATGTTCGTACTAGGAAATGCCACTTTTACACTAATTTATTGTATCGGGTAGTTGTAATACTTTGGTTTTATTGTGGTCTTTCTGTTATTATAGTTGCAGTTATAATTAGTGCTACGTTACTTAGAGTTGAGGAGGAAGAGTTGAGGAGGGGAAAGGTGGAAGGAGAACAGGAGAAGTTTTCTTTTCTTTTCTTTTTTTTTTGTGTGTGTTTGGGGGGTGGGGGGGAGGGGGCTCGACTTACACTTTTAGCTTAAAAGTCATGTTATTTGGGCCCCATATGTGGGCCATCTAGGCCAATATGTATGTGCTGGTGATTGCAATGTAGTTTGGCACTCATTAGCATTGCTTGGATCCCACATAGTGACCAGGGATTGCACATGTCTGTTGGCTGCATGTGCAGCTGCCTTGTCCACTTTCTAGAACAGTGGTAAGAACGCATAAGTAAAACCATGATACGCCACAAGATACAACTATCCAACATTACATAGGGACAGAAATGGAATTTTCAATTGGGAGCAATCACCAAACCTGCTCTTGTGGAGCAGTATATATATATAAATAGGGAAAATTGGAATTTGTAATAAGTTTGTGAAGAATTATAGGGAACTTTCTCATGAAGCACGGGAGAATATACTTAAACTTGAGAAGTATCCTTTGAAAGTCTTGTTAGTAATTGAGAGAGGAATATAAGATCTTGAAAAGGAGTTTAATGATGATGCGAACGAAGCTATTCGTTGTACTTGAACTGTCTACTTTATCTTAAGATATGGAACTTAATGAATGATGCTGATCATCCACTCAAATGGTCCAATATGTTGGGGATATTAAAACATCCCCATATTTATACACATGTATTTACATTTGGTAGAGTCATACTACTCTTGCCAGAGCAAGCTTGACGCATGTTCGTACTAGGAAATGCCACTTTTACACTAATTTATTGTATCGGGTAGTTGTAATACTTTGGTTTTATTGTGGTCTTTCTGTTATTATAGTTGCAGTTATAATTAGTGCTACGTTACTTAGATTGAGGAGGAAGAGTTGAGGAGGGGAAAGGTGGAAGGAGAACAGGAGAAGTTTTCTTTTCTTTTCTTTTCTTTTTGTGTGTGTTGTGGTGTGTGTGTGTGTTGTTTGGGGGGGGGGGGGCGGCTTGACTTACGCTTTTAGCTTAAAAGTCATATTATTTGGGCCCCATATGTGGGCTATCTAGGCCAATATGTATGTGCTGGTGATTGCAATGTAGTTTGGCACTCATTAGCGTTGCGTGGATCCCACATAGTGACCAGGGATTGCACATGTCTGTTGGCTGCATGTGCAGCTGCCTTGTCCACTTTCTAGAACAGTGGTAAGAATGCATAAGTAAAACCACGATACGCCACAAGATACAACTATCCAACATTACATAGGGACAGAAATGGAATTTTCCATTGGGAGCAAGCACCAAACCTGCTCTTGTGGAGCAGTATATATATATATATATATCTTCTTTCTTACACTTTTGAGATGCAGTTCTTTAATGCTAGTGGTTATCTAATGCTGATTGGCTTAATAAATTTGCAGGTCTCGATTTTGGCTGGAACTCTTGCTCGCCTTGATAGAGATGCACCTCATTATAGGAAGTATGGCTGTTATTTACTTACTACTTCTTGGTTGTATTGTGTTATAACTTATATAGTGAGCAACTGAGCATCTTACTTTTTCAGTCTTATTTGGTTATCTATTTGTTAATTGTGATGTTAAGAGGTTTCTCTTGCTCATATGACATCGTTATGCATTCTCCTATTTTGGGTTATTATAAACCTATAATATTATTGTTTTATTAAACTAGCATGTTTTATCTTAGTGAGAGAACTTGTGCTTGGTGTCTTGGTGCACTCAAGAATGCTAATAATCATGACATGTAATGCTTTTTCTCCTTATTTTGATTTCCTATTAATGCCTGGAATTTGATGCAACTGCACTACATTATGGATAAATCTAACTTGATTGATGATAGATTTCAACTATATGTTAATGTTGATGGACACATATTTTACCTGAAAATGCTTGATAAATGAGACTTAGATTATGCAAGATCATTATAAGCGGGTGTTACAATTTTAGACTTGCAAACTTGGAATCATGGATACTTCAAATCACATGCTTTGTCTATATTGGATAATGTCAGATGCCAATACTCGTTGGATACTTCTTGGATACATATTTCATTGCTGTGTGTTCTGTTTTTTAAAATTAAAAGATACTCCTGAGTCCTGATACTTCTCGGATACACTTGAGATACTTTCTCAATACCTCCAAAAAAGAGAGGTGGAGGGCGTTTATTTATTTCTTAATGTTAATCTTTTAATTGTGAACGGTCAATTTTGGAGTCAATTTTGTAATATTAAAATATTAAGTATGTATTGGTGACTGAATGGTGAGCTTGTAGAAGTTGATGCCCTTGTATAAAGTACAGACATGATAGCGAACCATGCTTTTTTGGATGCTTTTTGCACACATACACATACATACATACATGTATACAAACACATGCACACACACAACTATACATGCATGTGTACATCATACATATTTACACAATCACAGACATGCACACACATACATACAGACATGGACACATATATACATACATACATACATCCACACACACACACACATACATACATACATAAGCATCCTAGTTTTCTTATGGAATGGGACGCATCGAGTGCCCCCTCATCTTGGTCAGGCACCCTCGTACTTCCTTGGACCGCTCTTTTTATATATTTTTTAGTGTTTAAAATTTTTCTTAGAGATTTTATTGCTTCATTTGTTTTTAATATATTTGGATTTAAAAAATAATGTATGTAGGGTGAACTAGCCCTACTTAGTGTACTCTATTGTCAGAAGCTATGTAAATATATTTAAATCTGTTGTCTTAGACATATTGTTTTTTGTTGCTAAAATTTTAACAGTAATTACTTTTAAAAAAGAATATTCATTGCTAAAAAAAATACTCAAAGTTCAGAAGTTCTGCAAATCTACTTGTATTTGTTTTTCTTTTTAAGCACCTAGACAAAAAATACATAATTTAAGGAAATATAATGTTATTTTTTGCTAATATCTAATATGTGTGTGTGTGTGTGTGTGTTTTAGGGGAAAAGATATGATGCATGCATCCTTACGTGCACAAAGTTTGGAACTTCCCCCCTAACCACTCGAGACAATCCAGTTTTGAAAAATAACTAATATAATTAAATAATTTGAAGCTAAGTAGCTAAAAACAAGAAAAGCTTGCTTGCTCCCATCCTGAACCTTCCATTCTTCCCCACTCTCTTTCTTCACTTCTCCTCCAACTGCTCCCTTCCCTAGCAATTTTCGCCTCCCTTTTTTTTCCGCCTCCCTTTCCTGCCGCCTCACCTGATATCCAATGCTGCTGTCTCCCCCTTCACCTCTCTCCCCCATCCAAAGCTCACATAGGTCACCAGAGTTGGTATGCTGAGATCCTATCATCATCCTCCCCTTTCTCCCCTCTCTTCCGCTGCTGTACGTCAGTTGCCGAATCTGCTGTGGGACGAGGGGTGGATTGGTGTGTCTTGCCCGTGGTCCCATATTTCCTAGGAGGGACATTCATGGGGTAGGCAAGATGGAGGCATCCAAGGGGATCAGGGTCCCAGCCCCAACCTACATCCTGTTTTCTCACAAGAATGAGTTGGGATGTGCTCGAGGCCCCTTATCTCATTGGGATTTAAAAATTAAAACATTGCATGGGACCAATGCAGACTGGAATGACCATTAACAATAAGAATTGTTAAACATTTTAAAAAATGTTGCCAAGCTATCTCGAGTATCAGGACACAACCTTCTTGGTCCATCATTTATTGGAGAGACTTGGGTCCCGGATGCATCCAGCGGCCCAATTTTCTCTCTGATGGTGCAATGCGATAGAGATGGACCAATCCTTAATCCTTGATTTCACCAATTGACTCTTTGTTTTTATAGAGAGCTAATTTTTAGGCATCTACTTTAATCTTGCATCTCTATTTAGAGGGACAATATTGGAGATTTTTATCTCTAATCAAATTATGATCTTCCAAAGCCTACACTCTTGTATAACATGACTCCAATCCAATTCCATATTTGGACCATGATTATTTTAAGATAAACTGTACATCTTCCCCAGTCTCTTGAATAATCGAAATTTTCTTGCCCCAATGTATATTTCATTCTGACATGATTTACATGTGTGCTTATGAATTGTATATCACTGCCATGTAACTGCTTGCATTCTCTGCTATGCCTTTTTTTTGCAATCATCAATTTGACCTGGCTTTTTTTAATTCAATTCATTGAGTTATGCTCTTCTATTCTTAATCCAGGGATGGATATAATGACTTCAATACGTTCTACATGCAGGTATTTCATTTTTGGTTTAAATGAAGAAATTCACCTATCAATAATTTTATTTTAATTTGCCATTTGATCCAATTCATTATTCAATATGTGATATTATATGTTTTTGGTTGTCTGCTTTGTTTGTTTGTTCTCATCATTATCAGTCTTTGTAAATGTTCTAGCCCTTACAAAGTTCCACCATTCTTGGTCATTACATTCCAAGCAAAAACTTAGTTGCTGTGATCTTTAGTATCTTCGACCAAATGGAAAGCTACTTGCTTACAATTGTGTATGAATCAATTGTAGCCTAATCTCATTTGCATTGAAACAAGGAGGGAAAGTTAGGTGCATTGGTGATGGTATATGATCTTTTTCAATCTCTTCAGAAAGGGTGCAAGGAAGAAAGGAGACAGTGGGCAATGATTTTATCAACAGTACCACAACTTGAAACTTCACTCTTTTTTCCACTTTCTGACAAGTAATTTCAGGATCTTTTGTAGAGCATCAGGCCTAGAAAATTTCTGGATATTTCATGAGTCTAGAGGCTTTTTGAACCCACTTTTGGGAGCCAATATGTATTTCCGAATTAAGAAAAGAAACTGAAGGAATAAATAGGGAGCCTTACTTATATTCAAGAAATTAACCTTGAGATGCAAGAATATCCCTTTATGAAGAGAAATAGTGGGGCAAGGTTCTCCAACTCACCATAATGATGGTTTTTCATCAAGGTGGTAATGCAAACATTTTTATTCCAATAGATATTTTGGGATTGATTTTTATAGCTGAGCCCCTTTTCCTCTTTCTTTCTTTTGTATAATAGTTCAGGTGTTTTCTTTGTTAGGATGCAAGTATCAAAGGATGTGTGAGGTGACTAGTATATGACTACTTTTAATGCGATCCATGATTTGACATGTTTTATGTAAGTCCATTATAGCCACCTAGATGAAATGTTGCACCATTAGAGGCATAGAACATTTACAAGAACCTTAGATGATCAAAGGAACTTGATGCCATTTCGTTTATATGTAAATTGTTTTATACTAGTTATGTTATATGCCTGTCACCCATACACAAGGTCATGTCCTGAATACACATAAAGGGACTGCAGCCCCTTTCTTGCCCCTAGTCTTCTTTTCTCTCATTATGTAAAGGGTCTTCTCATTATGAATTATGTACTTAAAAGAACTGAATCCAAGATAGTTAAAAACAACTTAGTAATATGTATTATGCTTAAAAAATATATTAATAAAATTAGCTCAAACTATATCAAGCAGAAAATGAGCAAGATGAATTCAGCTTGTGTTTAGTTTGTTTATGCTTCAATCTCCAAAGACTGGTCCATGCTCGGCTTGTTCATTAATTGATCAAGCCAATCTAGATCTAAATCTCGAGCCAGACATGTGCTGCTCATGAACAACTTGTTTGTTTGACAGCCCAGTGCTTACCTATTTCACCTTTCTACTGCTTGTTTGGTAGTTGCAAATTATAGATCTATTCTTGATTTTCAAAGAAATTTGTTGTATTTGCAGAAGGTTGTTTTGATCCTTTGTTCTCCAGTGTCCATGACTTCCTACTTATTTAGTTAAACATGAATTATTTACACCAACTGTGGAGAGAAATTTTAATGGCAGACATGAGGGGAAAGATCCGTGTAACATTTGACCTGTATAGACATGACATTTTAATGTATGGTTAAATGACACTCAGATGTTGATATTTCGGTCATGTTGATGTTGGACTGCCATCTAATGTGTGCCTCTGGCCTCATATTGTCGTTGAAGTTCTAGAGACTGTAGTTGTGGTAACTGAAACTTTGCCCATAAATAGCTATGTAGACTTCCCAAATGAAGCATATTCTGGGATGCAACAAGTTTCTTGGTAGGCGATTTACCCAAAATATACATGGTTAAGAAGAGGGGCAACAAGGTTAATACCCCAAAGTGGTTAAACTCAAATTTCTTTTTATGCTTTTTTCAGAAGGATCATGTTTTCATTACATAGCTAAGTCATATTGGTCAAGAACAAATTATTACTATGAAAATCTGGCATGTTGTTTTGGTCAGAATAACTAAATGGTAACATACTTAATCTAGACGAAGGGAAAAGGCAGTAATTCTTAAGGAAATTAAAAAGTTACCTGCTCGATAAGGTTATGCAAAGGACATGTTGAGTAGAATATATGATGCTGAGCAGTTGGCTAGTGTTTGTGTTTTTGCCATCTTTTCTTATATAGAATTGATTGCTCATAAGTTTTGACTGTAGTTTGAGGAAACTGAGGAGAATTAGTTTAGTTGGTCTAACTTTTTTGGACATTTTTATGTGGAAGTGCCTATATTATTAGAGAATATTCAGACTCCTGATTTGATGTGGCCAGTTCTGCAATTAAATTATATCTTATAGAACATTTATTTTATTCTTTTTGTGAAACTTCTAGAGAAATTTGGTTTTCATATATTGGGATCCCTAATTGTTTTTGTTGTTCTTGTTTATTCATGTACATTCAAATTTCTTATGCAGGCGGCATCTGGGACAAAAGGAGGCTCAAGTGGTTCTCCAGTCATTGACTACCAAGGAAGAGCAGTTGCCTTGAATGCTGGGAGCAAGTCTTCCAGTGCTTCTGCATTTTTCCTCCCCTTAGAACGAGTTGGTGTTCATCCATCTATATTGATTACCAGGCTTTTTACACTCACATAGTACCGGTTCTGCATATCTTATTTAACTTAGTTTTTTTTCCTTAGGAATCTGGTTTGGAATGTGCAAATGAACCATCAATTTACTAGTTGAATTATGTATTCAGTGATGCAATGGTGTCCCTTATTGTTTCATAGCTATTACTTCTCGACCATTATATTGACTTTTAGGCCCTTATTTAGCCAAAGTGGCACCTCTGCCACGTGCTACTTTGACTGCTGCCATGTCTGCCTTGGAACAAGTGCAGTTTAGAAATAATGTTTTCTTGGCTTCTAAACCTTTGTTCCTACTCCAGAGCCTGCCTGTATGAGGTGCTTGGGAAATTTGGTATTTAATCTAGTGCAAATAGTTGCCACCTTCTGGTATGCAATCTAGTACAAAACTGTGCCAGGCTGTGACAGGATCATCAGTCCAAATATCTCTTAGAGTGTGGGCTAAAGATGGGTGTTTTTTACCTATATGCGACGTACATGATGTACACCTCATGACAACCTTGTCAAAAACTATCAGTTATCTAAATGCATGATTGCATGCTTCATTTTTATGTTCAGTCACACCCTGCAAATCTCTGCAAGCACCCGGGCTAGCTTTGGATGCTTTTTACCTACGCGTGACATGCACCCTCCAACAACCTTCCTCCGAATTTACCAGTCATCTAAATGCTTGATTACATATTATATTTCACTACTATGTTCATGTGGGTATTTCTCTTGTATTATACAGAAACAATGTGCTAATACAAGAGATGTTTCTGCGGTAATCATAATTTGGAGAAGGGCTTGTAGTATATGGTTATCTTTTACATTGTCAGAATTTAGACGTCTAGATTCTTCATAGGTAGATAGAGGTTTGTTACCAAAGCCTTTTTTTGGAACCTATACTTTTTTTGTAAGACTATAGACTCACGTTTTCTACTTTGATAAAGCTTGTTTTAGTTGGTGTAAAACATCGTGTATGTAATGAGACAGCTCTATGCCTGAATTTTAGGGGAATGCTTTCTGTGAGAAAAAGATTTGCCTTGCTTTAAACCTATGCATTTAAATAAATGTTCTTTAATCTGTTTTTGGAAATGTTTGTAGGTTGTGAGAGCATTAAAATTAATTCAGGAGAGTTGGAGTGTGTTTGGAACCAAGCCAGATGCTGTTACCATTCCGCGTGGTACACTTCAGGTTTGTTGGCCCCAGGCTCATCTGATCTTTCATTTTTGGATATATCTGATATGTTATAATGAGTGTATAGGATATTCATGTTGTTATACTACCTTAACCAGATTTATTGATTAATATTATAAAATAAACCAAGGTAAAGATCACCATTCTAACTAATAGGAAGTTGTAATCCTTCGGTTTGTTCCCATTGCAATAAAGCAGTGGATTAAATGACCACGATCATAATTACGAAACCCAAGGTTTTAAATAATGTAAGAACAGGGCGGTGCTGCATTCTGGGCAAAAATATGGGATGGGGATGGGGTCTGGGTCATTGAAACCAAGTGGTATTGGTACATACCGGCCATATAAGTAGGTACTAGCCGGTACACGGTGGTACCAGTCTTGGTTCAATCAGTACCAAGTCCATATAGATGGTTATGGATTGGGAATCAGTAGGATTGATTGATTGAGAGAGTGAGAGTGAGAGAGAGAGAGAGAGAGAGGTGTAGTGGAGGGGAAGACTGTAGAGGAGTTTCCGCTGTTGTAGGAGTCGGTTGTGAGCACAATGGACTAGCTTCTGCTGGAGCTCTCTATCTGCTTGGAGATCTTATTATCACTGCTTGAAAACAAAAATCCTAACTCTCTACGATGGTCACCATCTCTTCCTTTTCTAAACCTGACTAGAGTTTGGGTCAAATTGGACCCAAAATGAACCAAACCCATCTACAATTTAAAAGAAATTGAAAAAAAAACAGAGAAAAGAAAAGGAAAAAGATTATGTGCTGCTTCACTATCGATATGTTGCGCTGTACTATGAGTCGATACGGTATGGATTGGTACTATACTAGACCAACAAAAAACTGGTACCGCCTTGGTACTGGTTTTTGAAACCTTGATCAGACCATAACTCAATTTCTTATTGTTGGCTATATGATTTCTCATTCGCTGAGCTTTCCTTCCAAGGGTTACCTTTGGTATTACTGCAAGCTATTATGAAATGGAAAACATAATTCAAACATAATTCCAGCTTAGCTACATCGACCAGCATTCTATTATAATTTTTATGTGCCTCTTCTATTAAATTTCTAGGTGACTTTTCTGCATAAAGGATTTGATGAAACACGACGACTGGGACTACAAGCAGAAACAGAACAAGTAAGTAGACTATTACTTGAATCAATATTTACTCATATAATTCTTCTTTTCTGTTCCATAACATCTTATTCTCTTGGTTTATGTGTAAAGGCTTATCTAGATGTTAAGCTGGTTTATATTCTACACGCTTACTCTGTTTTTGGTTAATTTAGTGTTTTCCTGTATGCTTTTTATCAATTAGATGGTGAGGCATGTTTCTCCTGCTGGTGAGACAGGAATGTTGGTTGTTGATTCTGTGGTGAGTTGTTTAGTCATGTTAGTTTTTGCTTGTCCAATGGTTTTGTGTACGTCATGATACATTTCTGCTGATTTAGTCAAGGGATTTTAAGAAAAAAGAAAATCTTATAGGTACCTGGAGGTCCAGCTCATAAACAACTGGAGCCTGGTGATGTGTTAGTCTGTGTGAATGGGGAGGTGAGTTTTTTACTTGATTATAATTTTCATATAAGTTCTAACTTTTTTGTTTGTTGAAATTACATGATCAGTATGTACCAGAACGTAGTGACTAGTGAGTATTATTGGCTTATTGTGTTTGATGTGTTCTTATAAGGATTCAAGAGCAAACTGATTGTATTGTATGGTACTGTTATGCGCTTCAGCATTGACCCGTCCTAATATGTGATACACCTTATCTTTGCTATGCCAGCACAATAGGCATACAACTGTCAGTATGGTACTGTAATGTACCCCTTTGTACCATACCAATATGCATTATGATACAGTACTCCAGCCCTTGCTTTTGTCTAGTGTGTATGTGTTTGTGTGTGCGTGGACATGCTTTCATGTGCACGCACAATGTATTTGATTTTTGGATCTTCAAGGCACTAGGGGTTGACAACCTTTTTCCTATCGTGCAAATGTGGATGATTCAATGATTTTTGTGCACAGAGAGCTTGGATTATGGTTGATATCTATTTGGTGGGAGTGGATCTTAAGATCAGTTATCAATTTCATTATTAACCACAGTAGAGAACAACGAGTGGATCTTAGAACTTTAAAATTGAAACAGATTGTAAATGGAAAAATTTGGGGTAGTGACTGAAGCCGACAGAAAACTTCATCAAAGATCTCCTTGAGAAGAAAACTTATTACTTAGTAATTTATGGTTTTTTCATAGTGAAACTATTAACATAGATTTTCATTGGAATCAGACAAGGCCTTCCTACCAGAATGCCTCTAGAAGCTTTTACAAAGCTTTGCTTCCGATAGAAGCTAGTCGCTTCGGTAGCTTGCCCGCCAAGCCTATAGGCGAAGGGCCGAAGGATGGAGCATGCAAAGTCGATTGTGCACTTGTCGTGTGACCCGTTGGTCCTAAGCAATGTCTTTCGTGAAGTGACCCACCTAGAAACGGGCAAACAAAGCTGAATAGGAAAGGGGGCGACTGATGAGTGCCTTTTTTAATCATAAATAGAAAAAGGGTCAAGGAGCTCTCTCGAACAGGAAAACTTGAAAGCCTCGCATGAGGTTTGCTCACCTCAAAACCTAGAAAAAAGCCAGAAACACCAACCTCTTGATTTTGGTCATGTGCTTTGGTCCTTGAACCTTCCCTAAGATGTTGGGAGGAAGAGGTTGGCTTTGCCAGTGCAGTCTGCGCGATATGGGAGATTGGTCCGCTCCGCAAAGCTGAGCTTTTCGGTTTGCTTCCCGGGCCTTCAACCCTGTTTGCTTCCTTTCTCTTGACTCTTTGGTATATCACTACATGGTAATTTAAAGGATAGCAGTGATATTTTCTTGTAGTAATGATAGGGCTGTTAGGGGAATCAAGGAAGATTTCGACTCCAAGAGTGGCATTCATTTGTGAATGGTATTGCATTTGGGATTCTAGTTTCAATTAAACTGGGGTGCATTGTTCGTTGAAAGGGATGCAGGTGTGTTTTAATGCGATTTGTTCAAGTAACATATCCAAAGTGGGTGATTTGGTACATTTTCATTTTTTTTGGGTTTATCTCCTTAGTAGTAGATTGATATTTTGCATAGTCAGTTTCAGTATCGTTCAAGTTTACCATGTAAAGATCAAGTTGAAATTGGTGATAGAGTTGCAATTACTCATGCAATTAAGATGCTTGTAATGCGTGTGAAAGTTGGGGAGATTCCAAAGTCATGGTAGCTTCTGAATCAGAACTTTTTGCTATTTTTTGGTGCACTCAGTCTGAAACTCCTCCGCTCTTCATGTTTCTGTTATTCTAAACATTTGATAATTGGAGTTTCTATCTTGTAAATTTATTTCTACTATCAATCATGATAATTGGATCCATGTTAAAAAGAATTGATGAATCATGAGATTGATTATGACTTTGCCTCACAATTTGATGGACCTATTGTGTTTCCTTCCTAAAACCAGTTTCTTGAGCAGCTAGTGGGATTCCCCACAGATCTGACCTTCATACTCTTCAATATCCATGTCAAGATATTGAAAATTTTGGTCCCTGTGTGGTCATGATTAATAGGTTATTGTAAATTAGTTATACAAGTTGGTATGCAGAGATGTATATGATTTTATTTTTGGTCAGCCACTAATGTTCATGTACAATGTATGCTGCATCCCTTATCAAGATTTGTTATATTGTAAGTGAATTTTTGGGTATTGCTCTTAATATTTGGTTTGTTGCATCCCAATTATTAAGCTAATAGTTATTTGGGCTGTATTATTTTGCTGAACTTGAAACGGATAAAATCTTTATGTTATGATGGTCGAAAAGAATCTTACGGCATTGACCGAATGATTCTGGGGAGGTGATCTGTACCTCCATGCTTTGGTTGTATCCCAACCTTTTTCCTGGTTTGTGATGTATGATTTGATTCTAGAGTGATTGCGATGGTATGATTCTTTAATTTTGACATTAGGTTTGAGGTAGACATTAACATGCAGGACAGATGAATGCAGAGCATGCCAATATTCACCAAAAGGGGGTGGTTTTGCCCACTTACATTCTTCATGCACGAAAGACACAGGCATCAGAATATATAGACTGTTTGAAAAGCTAACATAATTTATGTATGACTGGTATCTCTAATAGCCTTATGCCCTCTTTGGCCACATGGATAAAAAGAAAGACTTGGAACAACTTCATTGCCAATTTGGATTGATCTTTAGCCCTAACAATTAACTGAAATGATGTTTTGTAAATGTTGTGTGAAAACCTAACTACAGGTTACAGAAATGTCAAATATGATTTAGGACATGCAGTCAAGGACAATAGCAAACTGCTTGTCAAGTGGCTAGTCTTTGCTTTTCCTTTTTTGTTATATTTTAATTCAATTTTTTAGGTGAATATGTTCTCTGTGCTTCATGAAGAAAATAGTTCTTCTGTAAATTTATGACATTTTAGCGCAGGTTGTTACCCAGTTTCTTAAACTGGAGATCTTACTTGATGACAGCGTTGACGGGGAGATAGATTTGCAGATTGAAAGAGGTGGAACTTCCTTGACGGTGAAATTGAAGGTAAGTTTGAAATATCTCGTGCATCATTTTTTTATGTTGGGCTGACGGGTTGACAAGTTTTACTAAAACAGGTTTTCAAAGAAGCTCGATAAATGTACGGGTTTTACAAATGTTGTTTGGTTATTTCCCATGAAACATATTTTGCCAAAACTGACTAGTCCCCCCCCCCCCCCCCCCCCCCCCCCGGCGCCCGGCCCCTGTTTTTTATAAAAACTCTATGGATAATCTTATTTTATGATTATCTGTTTTTGAAAAACTCACAGGCAACCAAAGAGTCCCTAAGGAAACTTTGGGATATTCTTCCTTATGCTTAATGTCCAAGCAAAAATGCTATTCTAAGGATGATGTATGGATTGTGGTAGGAGGACTACTAATTTTGCTTTTTGTTCAGATTGTTTTTATCTTGTTAACATGATAATGTGTTAATGCATCAGGTTCAGGATTTGCATTCTATCACTCCAAATTACTTCTTGGAAGTGAGTGGTGCTGCTATCCTTCCTCTCTCATATCAGCAGGTAGAAAGATGTTTTTTTCCTAAATCTTATATATATCTATTGATTTCTTTGGTTTGCAATTGGACCAAGTAGGACTTCCAGTTATTATGTCCCTACAAAAGCCTTGTAGTTCAAGCAAAGCTTAATCTAATCTCTCTCTCTCTCTCTCTCTCTATGTATATATAAACTTTATAAGTCAATATATAGTGTGAAAGTCTTTGTGTCTGACACCCATGGTCACAGATGTCATGCACTTCTTTTCTGTTTGCACATCTATAGATACTCCCATTTTAATAAAAAAACACCCCAGTTGTTCAGTTTTTGCTTTAAGGAAAGAGCAAGAGTATATATGCTCCAATGAGTGTGTGTTTATCATGTTTACACAAATAACGGAAAATTAGATGAGGTGAATACACTCATGCTCCCCTCAAGTGCACCTAATGGGCCGATATCTAAGTATGAATTAAGTGTAAATATTGAAGAATGAGGTGCAGAATACTACCCCTTTTGTGTTTCTATAAAGGCAAGGAATACACACCAGAATGATATTAATAGAAAATTACAGGTGAAACAAGGAGCCAGCCAAGCCAACCAACCCAACAACTGATAATAGTTCACAAAACCAGTTTTGTTTTTGTAATTAGGACTGGCTCAATTAAAGAATGAACATTGATAATCCTGGGGAAAACATAAATTTACATGTAGTATTTAAAGCCTTCAGAGCAAGAGCAAAAACAGATATTTCAACCTAAACAGGGATTTTGGAAGACTGACCAGTGTCATGTTTAACACTAAACTTAGCAGTTTGTTTATGAACCCAATAATCTCATTAAACAAACTATTTGTATTACTCATTTTAATTTTTTTAAAATGGCCACTGCTTTTTCAATTTTTCAAGAAAAATTCTCTTTTTTTTTTTTTTGCAAAAACAAGTCAGATTTATTTATTTTGTAGAAAGGTCTGTTTTGGATTTTACTTGACCATTAGACTCCTGATCTGTGACTACCATAAGATCATTTTCATATGCTTATTGATGTGTATTACAGGTGCATACATTACCAATATGTGTGCACTGACTGTCACATCATGCACCGAGTGTGTTTGTTCTTTCAAAGCTATGCTTTAATTGTCCAGTACAGTTCCAAGTGGATGATTTTTGCCAAAAAAAGAAACCTGTCTTTGCAAAATGCAAATAAAGTGGGCTTTTCTACAAATTTCCTAAAGTTTTTCTCAGAGGCTTTCAAATTCCGTCATAACTAATTCAATCAAAATTAACATTGACACCCAGTGCTCGCCAGTGTTGTAGTGTTTCTAGTAGCAAAGAAGTTTATGATTTTCAAATAAAAGTAATCTCCTCTTGTCAAGTAAGCATAACCTGAAATCATATTACATTTCTCTTCTCCCAACCCTTTTTTTTTTTCAAATTAAAGGACTTCTTTTAATTCCTAAAAGCCAAAAGAACTTTGATGCCTACAAATCACTTGTTGAACTCCATTAATATTTACTTGAAATTTTCTTTTGACTTATCGGCTCAGGTACTAAGTTCGAAATCATATCAGGAACTTGCAAACATTCATTGATCTCCTCTATATGTTCTAAAGTTTATTTTATAAGCATATGCTAAGCCTTTTTAGCTGCCACTTCTGGGAACCAGCTCAAACCATTTTCTAGCAATTATATATGACTAGTGCGATCTTTTTGATAAAGGCAACTCAAGGAAGCATGGTTTATTATAGAAGAATCTATCGTTGAGATTTACTTACTCGGAATTAAGCCATCAATAACTGAGTTCAGATAAGGGTTTGCATTTAGAGATATTTGGATTCTCCATCCTTGTCAAGCCCATTATACTTGATTTTTTCTAACACTTTTTTAAAGCATTCTATTTTCATCAGCTAGCTACCCTATCCAGATACACAATCTTGGCATCAGATTTCAGGCAACAATGCAAAGATAACTTGAGATAGAAGTAGGTTAGAGCTGTCATTCTCCCTACTATATAAGATCTTCCTTATATTGCATCTATTCTAGATGCCATTGTGGCCCTGAATATTGAAATTTCATAAAATCTTTTGCTAAGGCACCTCATGATTGTAGAAGTTTTATTTTGCACCATCAACCCCCCTCCCCCTTCTCGGAAAAAAAAGAAAAAAAATCGAAACCAATTCTGCTACTGCGCTCTCTGAAAATGCTGGTGTCGGGTGTAACATTCTTCATCCTCTAACTTGCACTTTATTACTTTGGGATAGAGTGTGCTACATTCTGCATTCTGTGGGGAATAATTTCCTTTGATCCCCAACCCATCAAACTGCTCTGCCCTCTTCAGCTTACCATGCCAGTTTGACACATGCAATCACTGACTCATGAATTCTAATCTTAATACCTTGTAGCTCCTTAAAGCAGATCAAAGCTGAAATCAAATTAATTAGGATTTAATACACTGAAAGATGACAAGACTGAAGGGTGCCATCAGCATATAGCAAGTGACTTGAGGTAGAGCAGCGATCTTGTGGACAAAAATCGTTGATAAGGCCAGCTGGCCTGCATGCTTAAAATTTTTATCAGACCTCTCATTGCTGATTAAAAGTAATAAGGAGGTAATGTAGAGTCCGATGGTCAATTCATTTGACATCCTAGCTTGATTTGTATAAGTTGCTTGGTTGTCTTTTACTAGTCTGAGATGGAAAAAGAACAAAAATGCAATTTTGTGTCCGGTGTCACCACAAATGATAGTAATCCAACTTCTCATGGTCTGTGGAAATGAAATTTAAGAAATATCTTTTATGTTCTATACTAGGCTTTGTGCTCAAATCTTTGAGCATAAGCTATCTGATATACTTCCTGTTCTAATATTGAGCTGAGTATTAAAATGTGGGTATATTATAAAATTGTTGCACCTTTTATAACTCAATCTAATGAACTGGGTTACTTAAGTTTTCTGATTAAATTAATGTTGGCCTTTGTTGTGCTAGTTTTTGCATTGATGTATTTGCTGCAGACCTTATGCTGTTGTATACTAATTTAATTTGCAGGCTCGAAATTTTCGTTTCAAATGTGGTCTTGTATATGTTGCAGAGACAGGGTAAGTATAAGTGATTTATTTTAGTGTTTTGCTAGCCTTAATCAAAATCATTGTCCTTTTTCTATTTTTGTTCACGACTTGTGTTCTCATTTTCTTAAATAACGCGTTTAAAATATTGATTTCTACCTTGTCAATCTATCATTAACTGGCAGATGAACTTTACGCTCATGGTGTCACCTTTTAGAATTTTTGAATGCAAAAAAGTTAAATTGTGAATTCTTGAATGCTTTCTTCGAGAAATCATGAATGAAGCATGAATTATCATAAATCTGTGAATCAGTGAACAATCCTCTTTCATGCATGGCAACGATTGAGTGTGACAAGATTTCAATAATTTGGAGAATGTTGCTATTATAGCGCAATTAGAGAGCTAGGGAGGGGATAGAGTGGATAAGGTGACTAAGGTCATTCTCGAGAGATGAAGTGGAAACATGCTTGCTTAAGTTAGTAGTTATTTATATTTATTTTTATATGGGCTACTTGAATTTGACTAAGACTAAACAGTGCAAATCATTTAGAGAACATGTATTTAGTTTTTATTATTTGTAGGTTTTATTGGTGTAAGCAGATTTAAATCCAAACTAAATCTGACTTTTTAGCTGGGAATCATTGTTGGATCTTATTCAATATGCTTACTAGTTGAGGTTCGCCCATCAAATTTTTTTCTTCTTGGTTCAAGTCAGGTTGACTGGTTGGACCCAAAATTATCACCCCTGATTACTATCTTTTTCTCGATCTATTTGTTGGAAGGGCTTGTGGTACAACTCATGGTTAATAGCATGGGTGAGACATTGTCAGTCTGCATGGGATGTATTATCTAGTCATAATTGTCTGCAACCATTTCCACTGCTAGATTCTTTCGTGCATTCCTTTCAAGATATCCCTTCACTACCAGTCAATAATATTGCCTTCAGCATTTGCATGATCAAAGAGAGAGGTATAAAGAGAGGTTCTTGGGGGCAGTTATCTTTAGGTGCCACCAGCTATTGATTACTGAGACAACAATGAGGTGTGTGCAATTCGTTCCCAGTTTGAGAGATTAGTTGTGTGAAAGGAAGAGCATATCTATAAAGTTGATTGGCGTACTATTAGATTATTGTCACTAGAGGGTTTTTTTGTGTAACCCTAGTACTTTCAAATGGCATGTTACAATATGCAAAATTATTTTGTTTCTCAAGAGGCATTTAGATCAAGTTTATCATGATTCATGAATGCTTAAGTCATGCCTATTGTTTCCTTTTGCATCTACCAAGACACTTGAGAATTTGATTAGGATGCAAAGAAAAATGTAATATAAAAGGAAAAAGGAAAAGAAAAGGAGCTTCATGAATGAAACTAGAAGGAAGAAGAATGAACTTGGCCCCCTGCGCCAATGGAGGACAGCTCTCAAACCACTCAAACCTTCGGTTATGATGCCCTTTGGACTGGCTGGCAGTATGCTATAGCAGAGCTCTTTTCTGTTCTGAGACGTTCAACTCCTAAATTTATCATTAGATACTGTCTGCCTTCCTGTATAAGCTGACGGCTATCAAAAATTGAATTAATATTAATGTTTGAAGTCTGTTGCAATTTTATATTAGTATATATCAATAGTTAATGAGGTATATATTTTTCATTGCATAATTATTAATATAATCAGTGACAATTGATATCGCACTGGTGAATTATTGCATTTCTTATTGCCATTTTGGACGTATACTTCATGCTTTTGTTGTAGTTGTAATCTTCATGATTGAATGACTTTGTGAATGCTTGACAGAACTTGTGTGATGAAACACAAAGGAATTGTGACACTGTGTTACCAATCTGGTGGGCCCTGCCTGTACTTTCAGGAATTTTATCCTTTTCCAGATAGACTAATATCACTTGTCATTACTTTAATGTTATGCATGGATGCTTTCATCTTTGACATTCATAATCATATTTTTGATCCATAAAAGGAAGAATTGATGAAATTGAAGTCATATGTGATTAATCTTCAATGTTATCCAAGGATTCCTGCTACATTTCCCACCTAGACTAATGCCATTGTAACAAATTTTTGAAGTTATCCAAGGTTCCCTTATATCTTCTCTGACTTTCACAAGCATCCTATTAAATTCATTTTAAATATTGTCCAGCACCATTGTGTTATCCTCTTTGCAATTATCTGATGGTAAGGATATATTTTTGGATAGACTGAAATGACAGTGTGAAAAATGGTGTCTGCACTGAGTGCAATATGTTTAAAGCTGATTTGATAAATCAAACCATTATTGCAGGTATATGCTCTCTCGAGCAGGTGTTCCACGACATGCCATTATCAAGAAGTTTGCAGGAGAGGAAATATCAAATTTGGATGACTTCATCTCAGTCCTTGCCAAATTATCTAGAGGTGCTCGGGTTCCTTTAGAATATGTCAGCCACACGGATCGCCATCGAAATAAGGTTTGCCTCTTTCTCTTCTATTGTTAATTTTAAGTAAGTGTATTCCCTTTAGATTTTTATGCTAGGCTGATATGCTTATGATGGGTGAGCGAGTATCACTCTCAGAACCTCATTGCTGCAAATAATGATTTCAGTCTATGTTGTCAATCAATAGCTTGAATGCTATTTATCTATCTATCATGTATGTCTGATGTACAGATGCATGCATGCATTTGTGTGCGCTTGTGCAGCACAAAGAGCCATTCCTTTGACTTTTGGTTCACCTAATCTGCTGTGTTATCAAACTGTTTCATGGTATTATGTGATATTGTACTTTGTAATTTCATGTTTTTTTTAATATGTGCTACCACCACATATAAGCATGCCGGATTCTGTTGCAATAGTGTATATTGTGTTGGTGTCCCCATAGTGGAGTAGTTGCTGCCTGACAATAAGCCAGTACTCGAATCTTCAGCTTCATAAGTTAGTGCTGTAAATTACTGCCAAAAGACATGATGTGAGAGTGTGAAATTCCTGTTATCGAATCCCATTTCACTGTGAGCAATTATTTTGTATAAATAACAGCAACGGAAATTGTGAAAATCTTGACAGTAATTTCTCTCAATCAGCTTGTTCTTTTTCTCATATATTTCCAAAAGCATAAATGTAGCTTCCCCCCCATTTATGTCATTTACTCCTTTTACCTCCTTTGCAACCAAAATTTATCATAAGTAACAAAATGCTTCAGTGAGCTTTGCTCATTTTTTAACTTTTCATCAACTTTGGTCGCAGTCAGTATTGGTCACAGTTGATCGCCATGAATGGTATGCTCCTCCTCAGATATATACTCGCAATGATAGCACAGGGCTGTGGATGGCTAGGCCAGCAATACCATCAGGTTCTCCTTTATTTGCTTCAGCTTTTCATTGTGGTGGATCAGACACGAGGTCTAGTACAGAGGCATCAATGATTGATTCTGGTCTGCTGGATCATGACTATCAACATAACAATGAAAATGGAACAGATGGTTGTGTTAGAATGCAGACTGATGATGAGAATATTATTGAGAAGTCACACACTGGTGAACATGCCATGAATGAGAAAAAAAGGCGACGAGTAGAACATGATGCAGCAGTAGAAAGAAGCATTTTGTTTAATGGAACTGCAAGTGAGCTTAAAGAACAGGCTTTTGGGCATCCACTGAACTTGGAAAACACTAACCTTTCACATGATCAGGGTGCAGTCACAACTAATGCATCAACGGCAGAGCAGGTGATAGAGCCCACTCTTGTGATGTTTGAGGTAGGAGAAAACAGTACCCCCAATGTCGTATTGATTTATCAGTGGGAAATTGTTTTCTTTCATCTTGGTCCACTATTCTCTATAGTAATGATACCTGTTGTCAGAATTGCCTTTAAAATGCTTGTCAGTGTTAACTATCAGTGTTGCTAACTGGATGGTGCTCTTATTTCTTTGGAATTTCTGCTAGCACTTTATTGCTTATCACCTTTGCACATGGCATTCTAATTCAGAATATTTGTTTTTACATATAATATCGGATTATCTGCAACATGCAATATTTTAGTTTTCCAAATTATTTTAAGAATATAAACATATGATAACTTACATGTCATGTGATGTTTTCTTTAAAGAAGGCTGAAGTTTTCTTTATTACAGTTGTGGATTGCAGCGAACACAGGTTTGACACAACCAGTGGTTGTGCAGTCATTCTAATGATGATGTTACTCATCAATTATGCATATGTTTTGTCAAGCTTATGCCTTTCAATTTTTCTCCATATTTCTTGAACCTTAGCCCAGTGCTATCTTGTTTGGTGATGTAGTTTGTTTTTCTTCGAACAGCCATTCATAAATTATAATCCCGAGTTGTTAACAAGATTTTGCTTTATACCTTGACTGTTGATTGACAGAATTATGTTCTTCATATTAAATTACGCTTTGCAGGTTCATGTGCCACCATCATGTATGCTTGATGGCGTGCACTCTCAACATTTTTTTGGAACTGGAGTCATCATATATCATTCAGAAAACATGGGCTTAGTAGCTGTCGACAAAAACACAGTTGCTGTATCTGTTTCTGACGTAATGCTTTCATTTGCTGCATATCCTATGGAAATTCCTGGGGAGGTATATGTTTATTAAATTACATACATTACAGATTGCTAATTCAGATCTTATTTTGACTCAGTTATGGACCCTCAGGTTGTTTTTCTGCACCCTGTTCACAACTATGCACTTGTTGCTTACAATCCTTCTGCTCTGGGAGCAGGTGCTTCCGTTGTTCGTGCAGCTGAACTTCTTCCTGGTTAGTTTACTTTTTTTTTTTTTTTTGCATACGTGCATGCCTTTGAACCTGTGCATGTGCTGTCTTCTCTCATAAGATTGTGCCTACTACATGATTAGGAATGTTAAAGTTTTTCTTTCCTCTTGTAACAAACCGGATTTAATCTACCACATCAATAAGTTTAGCCAGTGAATCTTCCATGGAAGTTATTGGAATTGGCTTGTTCATATGTATTCCACATTACCTTTGCCTGATGAAGTATTTATATCCAAATTCTTTATAACCTTTTATATATTAGTAAACCATCATGTCCAAAGTTGGAGAGGGCAATTGGTGAATATGCTATCTAAGTTGCTACGAAACTTTTTCCATGGATCATTTAGTCTAGTTGCCTACTTTTGAGAGTACCTAATTCTAACTTATACTGGTATTATTTCGTATTCTTGATATTGTTTCATTTTTTTTATCTTATGAGCTGTCATTTTCAATTCTTTAGATCCTGAAGTATTTGAGAGTGTTTAACATACATGCGCATGTAGGTGGAATTTGCATGTTTTGCCTATGCCATTCTTAATTTAGGAATATATAGGATTATAAGTGTAGAGGGTGAGCCTTGGCGCAATGGTAAAGTTGTTATATTGTAACTTAAGGAGTTATGAGTTCAAAAAACAAAAACAATCTCTCCACGTCGGGGGGGTAAAATTGCGTACATCCAACCCTCCCTAGTGGCAGGAGCCTCATGCACTAGGGCACCTCTTTTTATAGGATTGTAAGTGTAAAGACCTGTGTGGGTATGTGTTTGGACCCACATTGGTCATGTTTGAGAGATGTTGGGTACATAAGCTTAAGGACCCCAAATAATACTTTCTGGCTAGCTTTTGTACTTGAGATCTTCAGTTACAAATGGTACTATAGCAGTCCAACCCATGGCCCATGTGGATTAGGAAACATTGTAGCATGGGTCTTTTTGGGGCTGACCACAAGCTGGTCATGGCATTTTTGTTTCTACTTCAACTCTTCCCTTGCTGAGAACATGTGCTTAAATGGGAGTGTGCAAGGACCCATGCCAACGTGTATGTACTCCCACGTTTGTCATGTGTTGGGGACATCTGGGTACATAAGCAGGGCTAACTACCCTGAACAATACTTTCTGCTTAGCATTTTCGGGTGGGTTCATGGGTATATACAGTAAATCTTAAAGTCATCAAGGTTTTGCTTCGGAAAGTTTGTCTTTCTATATCAAGGATCAATGAACTGCATGCCAAGTCCATGCTGGTCTTGGGCTGGCACAATATGGTGCCATACCTATCATACCATGTCAGCCACATCCCGGGGCACATGACAGAGTTTGCCTCAATCTGCACTAGTCCAAGTCATGCTGGCAAGCTGGCAGGCACTAGCATGTACTGATGCAGACCGGTATTTACAGTACAGTGGTATGTACCTCTTTGTGTTTTTTGAGGGAGGTAACTACCTCTTTGTTGTGCTTATACTTGTCCAACACGGTACACACTCTCAAGACCGGTAAAATATGATACCTTAATCTTTGTCCTATAAGGGTTTTTATTGGAATCTGAGTTCTGTTATTTGTGGAAGGTTTTGGGCATCAACGGTTGGATGATTTGATATCTCTTGTGGAGTCCTAAATGGAGTCAATGAGGCAAGCAAAAGTGGGTCTGGCTAGTTTTTGGGAGGCTGGTCTGGGGCCTGTTATGATTATCTTGATGACTAGCAAATCCAAGAATAGCTTGCTCCTTCCTTTCGCTTCTACATATCTTCTTCATTCTTGTTTTTTTCCTTTCTCATTGTGTCCCATTACTTTCTCAATTTTCTCTATTTATTTTTTTACTTTTGCGTCTATCTTCTTATTTTCGGTCTTCTTATTTTTTCCAGTTTTCAATACATAATATGAAGGTTTCTTTGTTCTTTTTTCATAAGACTAAAACAAAAGTCATAACAGACCCTAAAGGCCCTTTAAACAAAGATTCACCCTTATTTCTTTACTGATTAAAAACACCACATCTGCACTCTTATTTCATTTTTTTCACCAGACCAATGCACTGCTACCTAAAGTCTCATTTGATGCCAATATCAAGTCATCATTGGAAGCCGCTAAGACCTCTAGATTACCTTTCCGGATACCTGTACCTATTCCCTAAAACCTATGGGCAACCTAGAAAGCAATGTCATTCACTTCTGTCCTGTTTATTGATTTCATTTGAATTGGGACCTTGAATATCCTGGCCCTTTGATTTCAAAAATGCATATACACAGTGCCCTCTTATTTGGGCCTGCATCACACAAACTAGTCAACCGAGCAACCTACGCTTTCCCCAGCCTTGATATTCCACTCAGAAATTGCAAATGGGATAATCGGGTGTGGCTTTGTTTCTTCATGAAGTTTTGCTTAGACACAGCAATGAGTATCAACTTTGTTCTAAGATGCTAGAAATAACCAAGTCCTGCAACTAGACCAATAAAAGAACATAATATTTTAATGCAAACTAAACTGTTTATTCGTTATGAAATCACTAATTAACAAGTTTGTGTTAGATTCTTTATCCCACGATTGTTCATATTTTGATGGGACATGGTGAATTTGTCGCAATACTGCTTCTTTAAAATCAGCTAGTAGTTGATCCTCCCTATTTCATCTTACAGAACCTGCTTTGCGACGAGGGGATTCTGTATATCTGGTTGGCCTAAGTAGAAGTTTACAGGCAACATCAAGAAAATCGATTGTTACCAATCCTTGCGCTGCATTGAATATTGGATCTGCTGACTGCCCACGATATCGAGCAACCAATATGGAAGTCATTGAGCTTGATACTGGTAAGCTCTTTAGCAATGATATCTTCTATGACAGTTACATAGATCCTCTTAGGATACAACTTCGAAATTCATCTTCTTTTTCTGTAATAATCTCTGGTTTATTTTAGATTTTGGTAGTACTTTTTCTGGTGTGCTTACTGATGAGCATGGAAGGGTCCAGGCGTTGTGGGCAAGCTTTTCTACTCAGGTCTGCACTATTCAATGCCGTAGTGTAAATTTAATTGCTTTGAAAAATGTCTGAAAAGTAATATTCGAATATCTTGGTCTGCAGTTGAAGTATGGTTGTAACTCTTTGGAAGATCATCAATTTGTTAGAGGCATACCCATATATGCAATCAGTCAAGTCCTTGAGAAGATAATCTCTGGTGCGTCGGGACCACTTCTTCTTATTAATGGCATAAAAAGGCCAATGCCTCTTGTTAGAATCCTAGAGGTGGAGCTTTATCCAACCTTGCTTTCTAAGGCCAGAAGTTTTGGACTGAGTGACAGTTGGGTACAGGTGAAAATTATTGTCCATCTTATCTTTTTTTGATTTGTTGCTCCTTTTTACATCAAATTTCATATATAAATTTTATATTCTTTTTTTATTAGTAAAGGTGGAATTTTGTCTCCATAATCTAGTTTTAGTCTAGGTTGGACCAAGATAGCCCATTTCCCCTAATTTCATCTTTCCTGTTGAGGCATTTGCTTAGTTGCGAATGAAGGCTGCATCATGAATTCAATTGTATTGTGTTGATTGGGTTGAGTAGGGGCGTTACATATATTTCCTTTATAAATTGATCTTCTTGTGTAACTATGCAGCAACGAAATCAAGGAATTTTGACCTAGGGGTTTTGTAAACTGTTGGTCTTGACTTTCTTTTAATCTGCACCTCTGTTGTAATGTTCAAATACCAAGTTGTGTCTTCTTGGCATGTTTATTAATATTACCTATAAGAAATCTCTCTCTCTCACTCACTCACTGTGCGTGTGCTTGTGCGCGGTTGCATGTCCGTGTGTTTATCTTTCACTGTAGTCCAGTTTAGAACTATGGAGATTTGTATGCTAGAAATTTAAATATCTGTTGGGTGCCAGTGTAATGTCCATTTCTGACAAAAGATCCTAATTACACATGAATATTTTGTTTGCTATTAGTTGGAGTTTCCTTCAAGATTATGGAGCACTATTTTTTACGTAAATTAAGTAATTGGAAATTGCCATATACATTGACTGTTGAAGTTTAATTTCCGTCATTAGATGTAATTTCTATTGCTGACTATTGTGCTTTGCAGGCTCTTGCCAAAAAGGATCCAGTAAGAAGGCAAGTATTGCGTGTTAAAGGTTGTTTGGCAGGATCTAAAGCTGAAAGCCTGTTAGAGCAAGGAGACATGATCCTAGCGATCAATAAAGAGCCAATTACATGCTTCCATGACATAGAAAATGCCTGCCAAGATCTAGACAAATGTGAAGACACTGACGGTGGTCTTAAGATGACTATTTTTCGACAGGTGCACGTGACATAATTCTCATTATTCTTTGAAAGGAAAATCCTGTAATTTTTGCTTTGTGTTCAAGCAGGGTCAAGAAAATGACTTTATCATTGGAACGGACATCAGAGATGGCAATGGCACAACGCGCATGGTGAATTGGTGCGGATGTATAGTCCAGGATCCTCATCCAGCAGTACGTGCTCTTGGGTTTCTTCCTGAAGAAGGCCATGGGGTGTATGTGGCAAGGTAAGAAAATTGCACCATCCATTATTTTCACTTAGATTCTCCCTTTGCTCACTGAATTTATTTTTTTTGTACACTTGAAGTGCAGTGATTTCTACCTTTAAATTTTTCAACATGTCTTATATGCATGGCTAGTTAGTTGTAGGCTGCACTGGACTTGGATGTACTTTAGTATTTTGTTAAAAAGATAGGCTGCCAGGCAAAAGAAGTGTTTAAGGGATAACACCTTGCTTTATTGTTAATGTTTGTCATTCTATGCAGATTGTAACATATCTTATCTAGCTTTTAATGTTATCAGAAAATTAAAAAGAATGACAGGGTAAAATAAAAAGAAATTAAGGCCTCTAATATCCTCTGTTTCTGTTACTATATCCCTGAACTAAAATGACATTGTTATAAATTTGTGCAGATGGTGCCATGGGAGTCCAGTACATAGGTATGGTCTGTATGCACTTCAATGGATAGTCGAAGTGAACGGGAAACTAACGCCAGATCTGGAAACCTTTGTGGAAGTGGCAAAGGTATGTTCGTATTAGAAAGCTTTGGCTGTCTTATGCTTATGTCTTGTTATTTATTTAATATTTAAATATAATATTATACAAAATTAGATTACAAAGCCTGAATAAAACCATGCATATAGGAAAATATGTGAATATAACAAAAGTAAATAAGGCAGAAAATTTTCCAAAGTTAGTTAATTATACTGTTCTCAATTTTATGCATTGATACGGCCTGCAACTCAGGAGGGTTGGGTTAGCTTAAGGGCCAATACTAACCTAAATTAATCTCTATATCCCCCAGCGACCTGAGCTCAGGTTGGGATTTGTCCAACCTAGCCCCATCCTAAGCTAAACTCAGGCTGGGTCAAGTTAGTGCAGAGGTTAGGTTGCATAGGTAATTTGACATTGGAGAAAAGGCTTTGGACATTTTTGTTAGGTGTGACCCAATTCAATTTTAAAGCTAGTTGAATGAAACATATTAGGGCTTGTTTGGCAACATACTCGCAGGGTAGGCAAAGGAAGAGCGATGGGGGAGGAGGGGAGAGTTGGGAGGGTTGATAAAAGTACCCGAGTATAGAGGGAGAGAGTGCTTGCGAGGGTCACAGAGTCCAACCCCTATAGGAGGGAAAAAAAGACGACCTCCAGAGGTTTTTTTCCCCCCCATGAGGATCAGGACCATAGTTTGCCGTACCAGTCCAAACCGGGTGGTACCGGATATACCGTACTGGTTCGGTACTGATCTTCCGTACGAATGTCGGTATGCCGAAAATATTTCGTACCGTATCGTACCAATATAGTGCTAATGTGGCACCGGTCTGGGATCCGGTACCGAGACGGCGAATCTTGTTCGGAACCTACACCGATTCTTTTCTGTTGGTTTAAATACATGCATTTGTTCAATTTCCCTTATAATACTTTCTGATGATGTAGGGACTGGAACATGGAGAGTTTGTGAGGGTTAGGACAGTCCACTTAAATGGGAAGCCTCGTGTGCTGACTCTGAAGCAGGATCTTCACTACTGGCCTACATGGGAGCTTAGATTTGATCCAGAGACTGCCATATGGCGCAGGAGAACAATTAAAGAATTAAATACAGTATAGCACAATAATTTAAAAGCCAGGATCCATAAGATAATTGTTGAACAAATCTTGGTCCGAAAGTTCTCTGCCATCCCACCATCTGTAGAAATAAGGTGACGAGATTACACAACTACAGTCTATTGGTTGCTTGTAAAATCAGAGTTGTAGCCTTCCTGTGGTAGAGTTGTGCTGTAAATCTTCAGTAATGCATCGCCTGTTTGTAGCAACATTTAATAATATATTGTTTAAGTGTAGAGAAGGAAAAATATATGGTATTTTGTAAAATAACTACTCATAATTCCATAATCCTACATTTTTTCACTATTTTTTGTATAAGGTCATTTATATAAAATTAAGGGTTTGCTGTTGTATTTCACGTATGCAGTGCAATCAGCCTTATTTCTTGCTTTGTTTGGCTGGAGCTGGCCTGAGTTATCAGTCCCATTTATATCTATTGTATGCATGTGCTCTGCGGTTCTAATTAAAGAAAAACGGGCATCTAGCTATTTGTTGATTTGAATTTGACTGCAAGCAACGGAGCCTTGCGATGGCTGCTGTTGTCATTTAGAGATGCAGCCGGTACAATTGTGTACAAGTTGATGAATCGTTCACTTGTTAATGTCCTGCTTACGTTCCATCATCTAATAATGAGCACAGCAAATTAAATTCCATTTGAGGGGAAACTGCAAATTAAAATTACATGCAGCCCCTTCGCAAACCTTGGGTGGCTGATCAAGTTTTGTGCCCAACGTCGAGGTATCTCATCTTACGAGATTCACAAATGAAACCGTGCGCACGGGAGAACGCATGCTCGTTTATAATTGGCTGGAGTCCGAAGGGGGAACTTAGCCCGTCCTTTGTTTAACATTAAAATAAGCATGTGGATGGCAAGGCAGTGAGGCACGCTTTTTGTCTTCAGGGCGAAGGCGCTGACCGAAGTCTCTGGATGCGTTCAACATCTTGGCAGCTTGCGGGCCGCTCACACGGGTGGGGCTGCTGCGAAAAATAAATTGATAATTGAGATAGCCTGCCGCTCTATCGTCTGTCATTTTGGTCGGTACCGTTTGTGTAATGGCCAAGTGCTAAGCTTGAGATTTTAGGCAAAAGAACAAAATTTGATCACTCTTTGCTCCTATGCTTGAGATCATGGGCAGGGGACCTTGTTTGCGAACTGGGAGCAATGTATACATGTGGGGTTGGCAACGGGCACATGGTCTGCGTGATGGACGGCCGGAAAATGCGCTGGTTTGTGGACATCGAATTTATGCTCGTCTCATGAAATTTGGATCACCACAAATGAACCATCATATGCTAAACTTCTTTCTGTTTTTTGTTATTTTTATGCATGATTCATCATATAAATTGCCATCCAATAAGCAGCACTATTGGCTTCCTTAAACATGTGTCACTTTATACAAAAAAAATAGAGTAGAAGCCATTCTTCAACGGTGTATTAATAGATGGAAAGCTTTAGCATTTGGTGGATTTGGTAATAAAAAGTCTTTAGGTGTTTTATTGTGTATATCAACCTTTCCCATGCAGCCCACAATTCTGCCATAAAAATTATTGTATCATAAAATTTGATTTTATCCACTATTTGGGCTTCCAATAACAAAACCGGTCCCTCCTAATTCATCTTTACTATAAATATCCTCATCTAAATTGATCTCAAGGAAACAGAAGAAAAAAGGTGGCTCCCATGGATGCAATAAATATTTGCAAGATGGCACCTACTTGATGACGTCGGTAAAGACGGCACCCAAACACAGTATCCAGCGCATTATTGGAAGTGAATCCGAGATGTCACCATCAACTCTTATTACAGCGTCGATCGCTCGATTATGTGTTTGTACTGGTATACAACGAGAAGCTTGCTCAAGAGCTTATCCAATGTGTATGCTGTCGTGTCCCCAATCATGGCTCACCAAACCCCTCTCGAGCAAGGGTTTCCCACCTGTTTTGTCCCAAACACCCACTCCTCCACCTATCCCAGCCTTTTGATCAGGATTGCATGCTTGTGATTAGGACCACCTACCAAATCTCCTTTAATTATCCTAATTTTTTTGTCCCTAGTGATTCCTCACCTCCCAAAACTTCAGATCGGCGGACCACTCCGAATTGTTAATTAATTTACCCATACGAGGAAATCCCCTGATCCAACGGCCAGGATCATCTCATACACCGTACCTTCCCGAACAAATATAAACTATTCCGAGGCGGATTTAGTCCATCATATCTCATGGTCTCATCTAAAGCAAGAGAAGCCAAATGTGGAACATAGAACATTCTCGTTCGCAAATATTACACAAACACGTATCGGGTAGGATGAATCCATTACGTACGTTGCATATTACTATTTGGCGCATGGTGTGTTGGCTGTTTCATAGATAATAGTAGAATGATTCCAGGGCCTAGACTGCCACGTGTCCTTTTCCACCGAGTTTGCGTCGGTTAATCTTTGTACCACCCCTTGTCGAAAAAAACGGAAACGGAGTGATCAGAAAACGTCGTTAGGCAGGAAATTAATAAGACAAGCGGATAGCCTGAAGACAACGGCATGCCGTCTCTCTCTCTCTTCACTGTTTTCTCTCTCCATCTCTTCCAAGAAACGGTACTTGCTGTCGTGT
The DNA here is from genome assembly GCF_009389715.1 of Phoenix dactylifera. Taxonomy (NCBI): domain Eukaryota; kingdom Viridiplantae; phylum Streptophyta; class Magnoliopsida; order Arecales; family Arecaceae; genus Phoenix; species Phoenix dactylifera. The sequence continues at coordinate 2,154,371 of NC_052397.1, read as the reverse complement.
TCCCATGATGGAGATTGGGATCGAGAATCGGTTGGATCGGTTTCTCTATTGATTTGGAGGAGTTGGTACTGGTTTCCTGGAGGAGATCGAGGGGAGTGCTTTCGATCGAGTTCGGTGTTGGTGGATTTGGCCGACTCTGGGAGTATGAGGTGAGATTTCAAACTTTCTGAGGTTTTCTCGCTGGAAATGGCGGATTCGGTGGTTTCTTTGAAATCTAGATGTTGTTGCTCATGCAATGCGACGCGCTGAGGGGATTTTTACCGGAAATCTTGTGCTTTGTTTCACGTTGAAAGCAGAGGATTCGGATATATGGATTCTGGTTTTTGATTTCTGATCGATCTGCTGCTTTTTTTCTTTATTTTTGTGAAATACAGTCGATATTGTGGCTAGATCGAGAAATGCGACGGTTGTAGTCTTCTGATGAAAAGAAGATATAGTTATATGATTCTCTTTATTTTTTGCGGTTTCTTCCTTGTTTTATTTGGATGGGATCTGTCTTAAATTTTATACATCTTAGTGCAAGAAATAAATTTTGTGCCTTCACTTGGTTGAACTGGATTTTCTATCAAGGTAAATGATAGAGAAGTGTCTTCCAGTTTGATTTTTTTCCTCATGGATTTCTCTTTTTGATTTTTGGTTTGCGTATATAGAGCTAGAGAATCAGATTTTGATGTTTGTGGCCCGTGTTGCTCGGAAGAGGTTTTTGGAGTGAGTGACTGGATTTTTAGAGTGAATTTGGGAGTAAAAGTGAGACTAGACTTAGCGTTTTATATTGAAATTATTTGAGATCTACAGTAGAGGCTTATTGGTGGTAGTGAGTGTTGATTGTTGCTTTGCTGTCTGCAGGTGTTTTTGGTAAGTGCTTTACTTTCTTTGGCTTGCCATGGCAGGGGAAGTTGAAGACTGCATTACCTATCAGGTTTTTGCCCCCCTCTTCTTTAATTTTTAGTTAAACATGTTATGTAGATAAAGTGGACAAGGTTACTGTTAAGGTGTTGTGCTAAAGTTTATGCCTGTATAAAATTAGTTGGCAATGGGTATTTGCCACATAATAAATGCTACATTTACAGGCATGTCTAGATAAGAGTCATCTAAATATAGCCTGAACCACTGCATTCCACAGCCCTTAATGTGCAAGAATACCTGGATGCCCCAGCTTTTAGAATACTAGAGTGCTAACCCAGCCTGGTTTTCAACATATCATAAAACAACTATATATTAAATGCTAAATATTTGCACTTTAAGAGGATGCCCCTATTTTGGATTTCTTTAAGGTGGTAATGCCAGATGTTTGCATGCTTGCCACATGGCAAATTTTGAGGTGCACGGTTGACGTGCGGTCCTCCCATAAATTTTGTGTAACTGAGGATCATGCTGTGTATACAATTAGCACTTATTTGTAATGTGGAGGCTATGGGCAGAAACGTTACTTACCCATCAAAAGTCTGATTCTAATTGGTATTGGAGATCCTTACTCTCATAGATTATTGAAGATGAACACTACAAATATTCTGTTTGTATATTCTTCTTTGCTCAGAGTTGCCCAACTTTTTTATGGACTTCACCCATACCTTTTCAGCTACATGTGGTCTTAGTTGCCCTCTCAAGTTTGTTGCCAAGAATAGGTCTAGTCATGGCATGACTAAGACAGTGATGGCACCATGCAAATTCTATCTAGAAAACTTATGAACACAAATAGTATTTTGAAAGCAATGGTAGTCTAAAACATCTTTTATATGTTCAGTCATACTCATACAAAGATTTATTTACAATACTAGTAGCATATGATAATTTTTCTTGTCCTGATGGAACCTCTTACATTCATACTGTAATGCATGGTACAACCAGCCACCTATTACTGTAGAAGAGAAACAGCTGTTTAAGGATTATATGTGTATCATCCAATGATGTGAGCTTATCAACATCGACACCAAAGCTAAGTATCATTACTAGAGTTATTCAAAAGTAATGCAGTCCATAATTTGTATTTCGTTTGTCAATTTTATGTTTTGCTTCCTTTCAATAGATGTTTCTGTTAACCTATACAGAAGGTAATATGCTAGATGCATATTTATTGCCCTAAAGAGATTCTGCCTTAAGATATGACCTTATACTAACAGGTTATTGCATGTTCTTTTGATAATGCAGTCAATTATATATTAAGAGGTTGTTTAGACTACTGTATATTTTTCAGTCCAATTGTGTTATTTTAAGTTAAGGGGAACGCCGTATGAGAAATCATATAGGTATACCTTGTTGTAGCACTTATTTTCAGGTTTATATCTTGTAATGTCTGACATTGTAAGACTCAACAGGATGATAGTTTGCCCACTGGTTCCATATCATTTGGACGGTTTGAAACCGAAACATTGTCCTGGGAAAGAAGGTCATCATTCTCTCACAATAGATATCTCGAAGAGGTAGAGAAATACTCTACACCTGGTTCAGTTACTCAAAAAAAAGCTTATTTTGAGGCCCATTTCAAGAAGAAGCCATTTCCAGTTCAGTCTTCATCAGGGAGTCAAAATGAGACTGAATTCCAAAATAATGAAAATGGTATTGAAGACCATGTGAACTACATGGAAGATTTTTTAGATTATGGGGATGATGGGCAAGCTGCTTGGTATGATGAGGCACCAGCTGTCCCGGATGAATATGAAGTAATGGAATGTGAACGAGAAGAAATTTCACAATCTGAATTTCCAGTGGAGGCTACCACCTTGGATGACAAGAGAGTTCTAGAGCCTACTGCTAAACTAGTTGATTATGATGGAACACTTCAAACACAGTCTGGAAATGAAAACATTCCATCACATAAGGATAACTTGCAGATTCCCGTAGAACAGAAGCCTGAAAATGAGGCCACAACTGTAGAAGAATTTCCTGAGAAAAGGGACATAGTTGAGGAGAGAGACATGTCATCTATGAACCCTACAGTTGACAAAAAGGACACTCCTAGTCAGAAGAAAACACAAAGAACTTCTCTCAAGGTAAGATTTTACTACAGCCATTTTTTTCTTACTTTGTTTTTTAAACCAATTTATGAATGGTCTGCAGCACATGTACAGTTTGTAGTTTTGTACTCTTCATGCCTCACCTTTATGCAAATATTTGTCATGAAAAACGTGCACCAGCTTTACACCTCTGGTCTTGATGCTTGTAGTGAAAAAGGTCTCCTTAGCTAACTGGTTAATAGGGTCAACATCTCATTAACGTTTAGTTATTTTTAATTTTAAGCAGCATTCATTTAGTGATTCTCCTTGAAATTGTTATTCTTAGATGAAGGGACCAGTTGAAGAGAAAACCGCAAAAGCAAAACTGAAGACCCAGTCTCCTATTACACAGATTTCGAGAAAGCCTTCAGCTGAAAAGAATCCTCTTCCTTCTGCTAAGGTGTTCTCAAAGATTTCGGGAAAGGTGGAAGGAGAACATACACTGAGAATGCAGTCAGAGAAGCAATCACCTTCAAGGGTCCTAAGAACTTCAAATCAGAAATCAGAGGTAGAAAGTTTATTTGACCCCAAAACAGTTTGTGTTTCTCACTTTCAAACTACAAGTTCTGTAAGCACTAGAATGGTGATGAAGAATTACAAGCCCTTACATTTTGGGTTTTTTTTGTCTATTATGACTAAAATTATACCATATATTGATATAAAAGTGATTCACAAGTAGAAAATGGCTCTAACTTAGGCATGTCCTTTTTTGATCATAGATATCTATTTGGGCAATGAATGTTTAAGCAAATTACATAATGATCAAGTTATATAGGAGTTTACTGTAATATTATCAATTCAAATCTACTTTAGTTTGGCTGATGTGAGCTATAAATTGGTTATTTTAGGAAAATAAATTATCCTACTTTGAAATCATTTGTTTCTTATTGGTGATATGTCAGTTGCAGGATTCTGAAAGCCTTAAAACGAAAGTTAGACAAGTTAATAAAAGGTACTTCCTGCTTCCCTGAAAACTGCTGAGCTATTTCACTATTTTTTTTTAAAAAAAATAGCTTACTCATTTAGCATTTTTGGAAATATATACTTTGTTGTGGCTGATAATAAATACATCTAACAGTGAAAAACCACTTAGCGGAAAGAAGATTGTTGCTATTCTTCATCCCATTTCTGGAAAAAGCGAAATTGATGTATGGAATTCTGCGAACAGGTCATTGAACAACATCTAACAGATCTCATCTTTCTTTTTTATTATGACCTCCTAAATTATGACTAATACTTTAGGTCTGCACAAGTCATTAATTCTGTTAAGGAAGAAGCAAAACAAAGTAGAACCTTCAATTTCAGAAGTGATGAACGGGCTGAAAAAAGAAAAGAGGCAAGGAACTCACTTTCACATCTGCTCACAGTTATTGGTATATAAAACTGATTGACAAATCTATTGTGTGTTTAGTTTTACATGAAGTTGGAGGAAAAACATCATGCCAGAGTGGCTGAGATGAATGAGATCCAAGCAAGAACACAAGTATGTATTACAATTTTATTTTGACTTTATTGGGTCATTTCTTCCTAGAGGATTTTTGTTTTTTTGGGCTGGTGTTTTAAGAAGTGGCTGCCGTATGTGGGCAATTAAGAGACTGCTAGTGCATATGCGGTATGCAGGATCTATATGCACCTACCATTTTTAATTATTTAACATAAATAATATATTAATTATAACAAAAAATAATTATATTGATAACAATAATAGCTAATAATTAGTGTTTATTACTTAATATTTAATATGCAATAGCAATAATTACAATATATTTAATATTTTAGCACCAATAATACTCTTATCAAGCCCACCTGAAACTATATCAAGCCTAACCATCAAATTGGATCTGCTTCACTTACGTTCGCCACATAAAAGTGGGTTGTATACGTAGCTCCACAATGCTACGCGGTCACACATGTACAATTACGATACTAAGAAGGTCACATATGCGGCCATGCAAAGCTAAGTGGATCACCTTTTAAGGTCCGCATGCAGTGGGACTGCGTATAGTAATGCACATAGGCAATATGGTGCGGTCAAGGGATTGCATACACATATACCAGCGTATATTTGGTAGCATGCACCGCATTTTAAAACACGTGTTTTGGCTATACAATAGTATTATCGATTGCCAATGTTTGATGTTAATGATGCTTGAATCTTTTATATGCATATTACTATCTGCTTTTATATTTATCAAAAACATACCATGCATGAGAGCGCATAGTCCAATTTAGTGTATATTTAGGACCATTGCCTCCCTGATTGATTGTTGCATACTTCTACTCATCCTTTCTTGCTCTCATAGAGCCCAAATTTCCGAGCCTGTGAAAACTATGGTTGGACTCTGACTCACATTCAGCCTTCTTCCTTCAATGTGATTACTAATCAACATGACATGATATTTGCTGGCCATTTTCACGGAACTATTACCAAAGTTCCTTCACTGGCAATCCTTGGAAACTTTGCGAAGAGCCTATTTGATTCTGAAGAGAAGGGAAAGAAATCTAAGGTTTCCATGGAAATTTAGTTTCCTGGCTGCTTGTCATGTGGATCCACTATAATGAGATGTCTTTGGCAATTATGACTACTTTCCATTTCATAATCATTTTTTTTGTAATATTAATCAAAACAAAGAGTGAGATTTGACATGATCTCCCTAAGGAGATTTTATGTAGTCCCATCCTATTCTTCTGTACTCTCTTTTGGCAGTCTGTTTCCCTTGTCCTGCGAGGCTTGGAGAGTTTCCTTGTGTCATGTTTGAGCATTTCAATTCCACAACTACTGAAAGTAGGCTCACGGAGACGGTATGCTTATGGCTCTTTATAAGACACTTTCATCACTTTATTGTTGCTGCTCTGCTATATGTTGATGATATGAATACCCCAAAGATGATTCTTCCATCATTCTCTATCTAAAATTGCATCTTTAGATAATAGCTTGAGATGCCCTTAATGGGGGCTAGGCCTCAGAAATAGTTCTTTTGGTTAATGCCCTTGATGGGCTTGTTGTATGGTTGTCCTTTTGGGCTGGAGCTGTGTAGTTCCGCCCCTACCAGCTACTTGGCCCAAGGAGGCTGAGGAAGTGAACAAGGGACATTGTATCAGGTGAGCTACATGACTATTTATATATTTATTTATCTTTTGCTACCATTGGATCTCATGTTTGCTTTCTCATTCCTTGGACACAATAGTGCACTTCTGCCTGCTTGACTGATATGGTGAAATATTTCGAAGTGTTGTTCAATATCATCAACTGTAGGTGGTCTTATGTATTTAACCATTTTGAACCAGAAATTATTTCTGCAATGCATGTTGTGAGCCAGACTATTAGTGCTTCTTGCTTCGTACATTATGTTGCTATACTGTGCATTTTTATGACTTTTTCTCTCTGCCTTGGATCATGAAAGGGAGAGGGTTTAGAGGCCGTAATATAAAAATCCCCAGTAATTAGAAACTGGTACTGTCACAGAAATGCCCCCAATAAGTTCCAAGTTTTACACAAAAAAAAGGCATTAATCATTGCAATTGGGTTTCTGACTCTTCACAACTATGTTACATGAACCCAGGTACAGGTGTCAAGTGAGGGTGTGTATCTAAGTTTCATTGAGTGCAGGTCCATATCCATGTTTCATATCCTTTAATTTCTAAGGAATTCTCTGTACAGACCTGTACCGAATATCTTAGCTGCAAGCATGTTATAGGAGTTGGTTGTGGGGATTTATGACTTAATGGAAAGGACTTCTGAAGAAAAGAATGATAATAGCAAATTATTTCATGACTCAAGATTCTACAAATCCTTGGCCTCTATCTTACCAACACAAATAAATCCTATTTACATAATGGTCTGTCAAGGGGTTGTTTAACATTGACACCCTTTCTCCAACATGGGTTCAGCAGTTTTTACCGACCTGTTTATAAAATGTTAAATATGTTGCGTTTCAAATACTGAAAAAAAGGTTTTGTTCATGGTTAGTTGATTCAATCATCAGCTTGCGTAACATTTTTCTACTACTCTGCAACCTTCTTACTTCCAGGATGGGAGGAAACCCAGATGCAATCAGGGTAGGGGCGGACGGAACCCTGGTCATTGGTATCTAACACCCAGTGACTTGACCAACACAACCAATTGCCACCTCTTTATATATTTGAAAGTTTAGTTTAAAGCTATTTTAGCATTAATATTGCCTACATTTTGAGTTACGAAGGTCATGGGAGTGTTCAAAGGTTCTTTTGTTTATCTGGGCCAGTGAAAACTATTTCTTTTCTTCAGTAACGTGCATAGCTAAAAGGGTTTTAAGCATTTATCTTTCTAATCCATGTAAAGTGCATAAAAATGTTCGAAGGTTTTTACTGTTTATATTCAGCAAATGAGAAGGATTTACTTTTTTTTTGATAACATGCATTCTCTGATTTGTTTCAATCATATATTCTATTGATTTTTTTTAATAGCATGCATCCTCAGATTTGTTTCAATCATATATTCTATTATTTTTTTAATAGCATGCATCCTCAGATTTGTTTCAATCGTATATATTCTACACTTTCTTAACCAATGGAAGATGTTATTTGCAGGAAGAAACAGAAGCTGCGATAAGGCAGCTCCGGAAGAGCCTGAACTTTAAAGCAAAACCTATGCCTTCGTTCTATAATGATGTTTCAAGAGCATCCGATGGAAAAAAGGTCTCTCATTGCGTTCATGCAAAATACATGTTCCTTAATAATGCACAGCTTTGAATTCCTTTTCGTTTTTAAATTTACAGACCATTGCAGCACCAGCAAAATCTTCGAAGTCGCGAAGTAAGCATGCAAATCCTGGGAGTAAAACATCATCTCAAGATAGATCTTCAGCGTTTGTTAAGGTAGCAAATCAAAGGGGCCCCTCCACAGTTGACTGTCCTACAGCCGTTGAAGGTGATACTGGCCCTTTGGTTCCACCAAAGCAACCAAACACTGCAGATGAAACTCAGGCACTACAATCTACTAAGAGGAGTGAGGCAAGGAAGGAGGAGAAGACCAAGCCTAATCTACAGCAAGGAGGTGGCAGCGACAAGAAAGGGGAGAGGGTTAGTAGGGTGACGAGGAGTGGGGTGGGGAAGGTGATGAAGGGTATTGTTGGTGGAAGCGTTGCAGTCCATGTTGCCTCTTGAGATGTGTTCTCATCAATCATTTTTTCAATTCATTCCGTGTAGTAAATAAAGAGGAGGGCTTGAGGAAAGCTTTCTGCCATGTTCTCTCTTGTGAGACTTGAATTACTCATCTCATTGTTAATAATTATCACTTCCCTGCTAACTGATATGTTGGAGCAATTTAGTCTCCTTTCCTGGACTTCTGGAAAAGACAGCAAGGTGTTTATCAAAAAATTGCTGAAGAAAGGCCCTAAAACTTGAAACTACCAAAACTGTGCTGGATCTTATCCAAATGATTGCCTCGTCTGTCAGGTTGGGACCTGATAACAAATTGTTGTCAGAGAATTTGGACCAGGCTTCTCCCAGATCTAGTGGATCAGGAACATTTATATTTGTCCGGATATATTGGTTTAGTGACAGCCATCAAGGTATGTCAAGATCAAAATAGAATTAATTTATAAAAATCAAATTCCTTCTATATTTACAGAATATTTGTAAATAATTATATTTAAAATTATTATGTTTTCAGTAAAAGAATGAATATGATGTCAATAAGATTCTTTTAATAATTTTGTTGTGAGAAGAAATCTTGGGACTCATGAAAACCTAGAAGAAGAAACCGAAAACCTCTAACTGGGTTTTTATAGTAAAATTTTAGGTAATTAGTGGCCATTATTAGCCACCGCTGTAATAGAAAAATAGTATATAATGATGGAAAAATGATGGTATTAGTTGACAAAATCATTATTTGCATGCTCATTTCATGTACATCAAAAATTCTCTAGGCCTACGATGGCTGATTAGGCTACTCAATATTGAATTGGTTATCATGCATTTGGCCTCATCTTGTAAAAGTTATGAAACCTTTTTTTTTTTTGGTTTCACTTTCTAGAAAAGAAGTATCCTTTTTCTCTACTTTCTATTTCTCCTTTTTTTTTTTGTTTTTTTGAGAGTGAGGAATTTGTCATTCTCTTTTTCAGTTCTCTTTTATAAAATTTTTCCCTTTCTTTTCATGCGCGAGCTAAACACTAGCTTACATATCGCAACAATGCCTTGGGTGCAATTTCAAAGGTAGAACCGTGGTCCCCCAAAGGCCAACCAAGCCAAATTCATATGGAAGAACTTATAAGTAGTTTAACTATTAACTGAGGAACAAACATAATTTCTCTCAGCTCATACATGAAGCTGGTGGACTGGCCAATCTCTTAAGTTGGCAACTTAGGAATATATAGGTAATTATTACTCGACCAGGAGACATACATACATACATACACACATACACACACATACATACAGATATTATGTTTGTTCGACATAATCCACATAAAACCAAAGCCGGCATTGTAATCTGCCGACTTTATGTGGAGCTGGCATTTCCGGGACTTCCGCATGATTTATCGTTGAATAAGAAACCTGGAAATAATCTTCCTCACGATGCAAACTCAGTTTCGCACGCCTCGCCGATTTTACCGGGTATATCGTAACGGGATTCCCGACCCGGGAACGTTACATACATTAGAACGTCTCCGGTTTGACCCTAAAAACCCTCCAAAACCCTATCTCGCTCACCGATCTATCCCTGGCCGAAATCCTTCTTCCCCAAATTCCCTCGCCATGACGCTGCTCGATTCCATCTCCCTGGCCGCGGCGGAGGCCGAAGCCGGCGGGAATCTCTCCTCCCCCTCGAAGTTTCCCATCGTCCTCAACGCCGATGACATCTTCCCCCAGTTGAAACCCGATTCCGAAGCCCCCGACGGCGCCTCCTTTGTCAAGCGCGTCTCCGGGTGGAAGATCTCCGAAACCGATGCCGAGATCGCCGAATTAGCCGCCGGTTTCGCCAAAACTCTCAGGCGCAAACTCAAGAAAACCGGATCCCTCGATCAAAGCAAGTTCTTGGGGCTCCTGAACTCGTTCCTAAGGAACAACGCCGAAAAGATCCGCCTTTCCCTCGGTTCCGATCCATCAGACGCGTCTGGTCCCGACTTCACACGCGCGGCGATCGAAAAGTTGGGGTTCTTGATCGGCCGCGAGGTCGCCGCGTTGATCGCGGAGGGCTGCGTTGTTCTTGAGCTGTGGGAAGTGCTTGAGAGCCTAATTCTCCAGGGCCTCGTTGGGCATCTCAACTCCATAAATCTCGTAGAGAAGCTTGTGGAGAAGAGCCAATCGGGGTTGCTTTGTCTTTTCGTCAAGCATGCTCCGGACCTTCGATCCTCGGAGCTTCTCTCTGTGCTTAAATACTTCTTATCCCCTAAAGAGGATTGTTATGGCAGCATGATTGGGGTTCGGAAACAGTGGGAAAAACAAGGTCTTCTAGCCATCGAGAAGGCCGTCCAGAAGGGTATACCTAAGAAGGTATCAAATGTAGCTAAGGAAGCTTCAATTCTTCTAATGATGGCTTATGATGGTTTCTCGTCATCGGAGCTTTGTCTCCATTATGTGTTTGGATCGTCAAATTTAGATGGGCTCATGCTGTCTTCGGCAATTTCGAAACTTGACGGGTCGGAGGTGCTGGGTTTGATTCGGTACTTTGTGAAGTGGTTGGAGAAGTACCAGAGGTTCCCGGAAGCACGGCCTTGCCCCTCAGCTGGGTCGGTGTTGGGACTGAAGGCATGTGAGAGTGTTCCTTCGATGGAATCAGTTCTCAGAGGATTGGGGTTGGTTTTGGATGAGCATTTCTCGTATTTGGTGTTGAATTCGGAGTTCCATGATGAGATGAGAGCGGCGGGGAAAGTTATCAATTCTTTGGCTTCAGAAGCTGACTCGTGTTTTCTGGTGGATGATATAATCAAGTATTTGCAGTTAGAAGTGAGAAGGAATGAAGATTTGTAGGATGAGCTCCTTCTGTGTTAGCAGATGTCTGAGGTGAGACAAATTGGAGGTTTGTAGGCTGAGTTTGTTCTGTGCTGTTAAATGAACGATAGATTACAATCTTCTTTAGAATTTTGTTTGAAATATTTTAGTACTCATATCGGAGTCTTGCTTTTGTTTCTTCCTTAGTCCTTGTGTTGGGCTTTTACCGCTGCAGCTCATGGATGCTTTGCTATCTATATGGAAAGGGGTCTTAACCTGTATTTAGAACTTATGCCGTTATATTGAAATTTCAATCCCCTGTGATGCTGTTTGAAGTTGTCCATGTCGCTTAGCTGCTAGTGCAAGAGTCTCTTTCTTTTGCTGGGTAGTTCCTAAAATTTTAGCTGATCTTGTAGTAGTATCATCATTCATCATTCTAGATACTCGCTGGAAATTAACTTTATAGATGTGCTCTAGGTTGTTCTCACAATATATAATATAGTTAAAATGACTAAATCTCCTCAACATTTGTTTGGTTTTGATACAAATGAATTACAATGAACTTTGTGATGGCATTTCCTTCATTCTTGAATGAAGGAGGTAATAACTAGCAAAGATTGTAAACTGCAATTGCCCTCAAAGCAGTCTCTGACCTGTAGTGTGGGTAAGATAGAGGGAACATCAATTTTCCATGCAGAAAATTTGAAGGATTACTTTTTCTTTCATCGGTTAGTTTTTTAAAGGGATGATAAGTCTGGTAAGATGGTGTTAAAGAATGAGCAAGGCCTGCTCAAGTATTGCCGAGTGTTTCATGACTTGATTGAATTGGCACGTCAAAAAAATCAACCAAGTAATGTATTTAGTTTTTGATTTATTCAAGACCTTAACTCAATTGAGTTAGACCAAGTTGTTGCTGAGTTTGTAGGAGTTGAGGATCAAGAAGGTGATGTTGATATGCAATCCTATTTCGCCACCATTGACCAAAGATAGCTGTGGTCTTTTTGTGTGTGTGAAAAAGACTAGTTATGCACAAGTGATAAACAAGAGGATCATGAAAACTTTGGCATTTCTCTTTTTTGTGTTGATTTAGAGTTTGTATATTTTTTAGACTAAATGGCTTGGACATAATTGACTTTGACAATTTCTAATCTTAATTGACCATCTTGGGTAATGTTATTCTCCTATTTGGTTGTGTATATAGTTGCTTCTATTGACTCTATGACATCTATGTACTCTTCATGATTATTAGAAGATCAGAGGATATTGAATTGAAATTGATTATAAATATTTGGATTGATTGATTATTTTTTTATGGATTTATAGAAGCATGTTGTGTACAATATATATAGTAGAGATAATATGTGGGCGTCCACACAACAATCCTTACATGATCGGTCTTGACCGGATGATTGGGGGGCTCAGCATCGATGATCCAAGCCATCGGATGTGATCTACTTATTAGAAAATTATATTAATTGGAGATCCGTCTCCCCATCTATGCATCTACAAAAATGGATAGTTTGAAAAACACAAAATAAGGCATGTTTTTCAATCACTAGATGTATAGGCTAGAGTCTCCAAATCATAATTTTTTTTTTTTTGCGTAAAGCAGTTTAGACATTGTAGATTATATCCAATGACCCAAATTATCGATGCCGGGTCTCTGGTCATCCATGTCAAGGCCAACCTTATTAGGGCTGTTTTGTGGATGCCTTAATATTAGCTCTACTCTCTCTCTCTCTCCCTCTCTCTCACTCTCATAACTCAACCCTAGAAGCTGTTTTGACTCGTCTAGGTCAACAAAATAGTAGAAGGTGGGTCAAGTCTGAGTCCCGAGTTTTGCAACCTTGGTCCCATTTGTTTGCTTGTTGATTATTTGATAGTGGAATGATCTGATGATCAACTAGTGAAGGTTGTCAGTCATTTTTTAATATAAATTTGTTTTCTGCTGGTTAGCAATAGTGGTCTGGTATGAGAGATGATGGATGTATACGAAAACCTCTGTGATTTAATGATTTTCTGATATTTTCAGCAGTTGTCATTTTTTTTCTTTCTAATAGACATGATTTCGTCTTTTGAGATAGATAAGCCAGCCAGAGTATACAGTGGGACAAAGACTCCTATGCTGTAGTCTATTACTTGTACAGATATAGATTTAGAGTTGAAGTCTTGTGTATCTTTCAAAAGTGTGGTATTTGTTTAATCTAATTGCAATTTTACAGCGCTGGTGACAAATAGTAATGTAATTATGCAGGGATAACATGCTGGCAACAAATAAAAATGTAATTATTTAGAGATAACATAAGTTACAAGGGTTACCTTGATGAGTGGGAAGCTGATCCATGTCTGAAATGCATTCTGATGGAGAGCAGCTGAACTGTGCCTTTTTTAGCTCCTTAATCGTCATTAGAAGTTAATCTGTCATACCATCTTTGTCAAGAATAAACAATGATAGTTTGTCAAATCTTATACTCAAATTTTTCATTGTTGGTGTAGATTATCTCTACAGCTTTTGCTTGTCTGGTTTTTCCTTGAAGAGATTTATTTTGCTCTGCTTTTGTCTATCAACTCGTGTAATATTATCGGCTACTCAAAAATCAAAATGACTTTCCCATCTCTTAATGATTTTCTAGTTTCTAATGATAATATTGAGGCAGCAGCCTGTGTTTTCTTGTTCCTTCTAGCAATTGAAATTATGATAATGGTCCAATTCAGAAATCAGGTTTTGGATCTGCTGAAATAATCTATATTTGCCTCCACCTCGAAAGTTTGCATCTCCGCACCTTGAAAGTCTGCATCTCTGCTGGGCTATAAAGTTCCATGAATCATGATTTCCATGGATTTGAAAGATGGATTAAAGGTATTTTGCAGAAGTTCATGGCTTACATGCTCTACCATCCAACAGCTTTTATAAACTTAAGAGATCTCAAGCTCGATATTAGACCATTGATGGTTGTTTTGATGCATTTTGATCATTTACCGTGAAAGGCATCAATGTATGTTATAGAGAACTGATCATTGGAATTACACACATGACAAGCATTGACAAGCAATTTGGATGGTTAAAGGAGTTGTCTCGAATATATGAGTAAATTATTCTCATATTAATTTAGAGCTGTAAATGGGTTGGGGTCCACCTGCGACCCAACCTGGTTAGATTCAACCCACCAATTGACCTGTATCTGATGACCTGTGGGATGTGTTAAGTTTAAAAAGTGAACCTGATCTAGGATGGGGTCGGGATCTCATATTTTTCAACTAAACCTAGTTTGTATGGCATTTGGGTCTAATTTGATTTAATAAAATATAGGTCCGACTAGTTTGGCCTGGCATGAAAACGCAGATCATGTAAACCTCTTTTTCTTTCGCTCTAATTTCTAATTTTGAATGAATTCTTATTTAAATTTTTTTTTTCATTTCAACACTATATCTCCTTTCATCTATTTTTACTTAATTATATTTAAACTTTATATTTCATTGTTTAGTCTGGTGGATTCTTATTTATTATATCCTTAATGGTGTGTGGCGCGTGTTTATAATATTTTAAATGATGCATATTGTAAATTAAAGAATGATAAATATGCTTGGATGAGATTAAAATTTTGAATGAAAATTCAAATTTAAGTTACATGAAGGTGATATTCAATTTTGACCTAATCCGATGATTCGCTGGATTTGACGTACTTTTTAAGAGCTAAGGGTGAGAGTAAATCAGATAATATGGATAGAAATATAAGCATTCGAGTAATATTCGCATTTATATCCATATCTTTCGAATAAAAATAGATATGGATCTGGATAGACAACTATTCAATTTGTATCCGAATATCTATCCTATTTGTAACTCTATTTAATTTTATATAAAATTTATTAAGTTTTAAAAAAAATATATAACTGCACTAACATGTTATTTATTTGATTTACTATCTACTTAGCGATATAATTGATTCTACGAAAGTAATTGATTTGTAACTGTATTTGTTTGAACAAATATAGATATGAATTTTTGTATTCTATTTGTTGGACAAAACAAATATGAATATGGATATGTTGATTTTCGTCCGTATCCAATCCAATTTCAATTCTATTAAGAGCCTAGCCTAACCCTTAGGTCTGGTACCAAAATCATGGGTCCAGCATGAAATCAAGCTAGGTTTGGGCGAAGCACGGCTTGACTGTGTTGGAGTTGTTTGCTACGTTATTCACGTTATTTAAAAATTTATTTTCTAAACAACCATGTGGCTGGAGTAGCTCAGTTGGTTAGAGCGTGTGGCTGTTAACCACAAGGTCGAAGGTTCAAGCCCTTCCTCTAGCGTTTTATTCTTTTTGCGTCGCTGTTGCTGATGTTTTCTGTGTTTGCTGTTCATGACCAATCAAATATGATTTCTATGAAGAAAGAAAGGTTGGCCTAAGAAGCACAATAGGCCTACAGAGTTGGTTCTTGATATTCCCATCAATATAATTTGCATTGAGAGACCTTCCATGCATGAAGAGCTTAAGATGGCACCCATTTTTATTTTATTGTGGCTTAAGATGGTTCAGGTAACTACAAGACCATCAAGGCATCAATGAGGAGCAAAGATGGTCATCATTTGCCTTTGAGAATGAAGGAGCCAACGACTGCTGAGATTAGCCGACGCCACTAATTCTTCTTTCTTATTTCTCTGTGTCGTTGCATCATTTCGCCATTTTTATCAAAGCTGGGGGAGGGTCATCTTCCTCCATTTATTTTTCCATTAGAAAACGACTCCACAAATAATGTTGGTTGTTGAACTGTATTATTAATTGCACGATTTTTCCTTATGCGAACTGCAACGAAGTGATTCGTTATCATTAAAAGCCAACTTCAGAACTAGTGTTAATTTGCTTGTTGAAGGAGCGTGTTAGGTCTCAATCAGGAGCGTCTGAATTATCTCCATGGCCCACTTGGTTTCAGGTTTATCCTGCCAAACGAGATAGCTTTTCTATTCCTTATCGGGGAGGGATAAAACAATTTCGTATATATGGAGGGATGAAATAACTTTAAACCCCTAGATAGGGGCTAAATTTATTCTAGGACATGCAACCAAATAGTACCTGGACTTATCCCCAATCATTATACGGAATAGCGGATGTTGTCATCAAGTAGCAGTTGGATATATCCTCCGGAAAAAGAAATCTCGGAGGAATAATCAAGAATTTCTATCCCCCAAATTTTTTTCCGGTAGCCAAATCGGGCCTAAAGATGTGCCCGATCGAAGTCTATAGCACTGACTGTGCAGCAAACTGGCCACGGCTGGGGACTTCATACCCATCTAAACTAACTTTGTTATTAAACTGGATCTCTAAACAACTAATTAATGATGGCATTCTCCAGCCCGTAGAGTCTAATAAGGTTCCGAACTGGATCTAAATTTAACAAGCATTCATACCTTGCACCATGCGCACCATATCAGCGGTGCACCGTAGAAACAAATCGAAACTAGGTTCGCAAACCGGCAATCCGAAATGAGCGCAGGATGCATGGAGCCCATAGAAAGCAAGATGCAGGATTGGTGTGGTGCAAGTATAATAACTCAAAAGTATAACGGTAGGTGCCCGGATATTTTTAGAATTGAAAAAAAGAAAAAATTTGTGCATCTTAAGCAGCATCCAGAAGAACCTTTGTGCTGATGCTGGTGTTAAGATTCTAAGCTCATCAAATTAAATTATTTTTTCTTGACTTGTTGGACGGGCCACATGATTAAAGCCATATTTATTGGCTCTTTTGTTGGACGAGTCAAATTATTACACCGTCCGTGCCATTCGCATGAATGCATCACCCATGTGCTCATGAATCAAATATGGTCCCAACTACGTTTAAAGTCGAGAAGGAAAGACGTATTTTCTAATCCAAAGAATTTAGACCCTTGTGCTGAAGCACAAAAAATAAGTCTCATATTCTCTGACAATTGCCTCCCGAATTTTTATATGATGAATCTCCTAGCAGTAAACGATCCATCACCTATTTTGCATTAACCCAACATCAGCTAACCTGCTTGAGAAATGGTTCAGAACTGCAGCCAAGAGACCTTTACAATAAAGAATAAAAGGAAAGGAAAAGCACCCACCTCCTCCTCCCTTCACTTCTTCTTGCCAAGCCTTTTTCCCATACCAACCACCTTCTTCTCCATTCATTTGCTATCATACAAATCTATAGGGGGAAAAGAAACGTCCAAAGAAAAGTAGAGAGAGAGAGAGAGCAGCTTCCTACATATTTCCCATGGCAAATTCAAATTCACTAGCAAGAAAAGAGGGGAAAAATCCAACAACAAAGACAATGTACACTAAAATACAATCAAATCCAGCGTCATCATGAGCGAAGCCACGAGCAAACCACCGAGAACATTGTTCGCCAGAGGAGGGGCCTTGGAAGCCGATGGTGGTGTCTTGTAGTACCAAGGGAAATAAGGCAATATTGGGTTAGGAGGAGGAGGTGCAGGAAAGTTGGTATATGGTGGTGGAATATATGGAAGATATCCCGATGGCGATGACGGAGGATAATTCCCATTCTCAGGCGTGCTTGGTGGAGGATAATTCCCATTCTCAGGCGTGCTTGGTGGAGGATAATTCCCATTCTCAGGCGTGCTTGGTGGAGGAGGTGGATATCCCGACTCAGGAGGGTTCTCGGCTGATGGAGGCGGCGGAGGGCAGTTGGTGACCGACGTCGGAGGAGGAAGGCATGGATATGGACATACCGGAGGCGAATTGTCCCCCAAGACCGATGTCGGAGGTCTAGAGAGGAGGACTAAGAGGAGCAGGAGGGCGAAGGTGGAAGGGAACAACTTAGAAGGCATGGTTTCGGTGCTGGGAGGAGAGTATAGAAAGAGAGGAGGTGAAACGTGGGGAGCAAGTTTTGCGTCTTATAATGCAAAGCCAGTGGAAAGGTGAAAGGAAATAGGTTCTATCTATTGCTAACTTTGTTATAATAATTAAATAGTGCTATGAGAACCAAAGAATAAGTCCCAGGAAGAGAACATGGCTGACGAAGTCATGGGTCCCATAGGTAGGTGATGACATGGGGCTCGTTTGGTGTGCATAATATATAAGATGGTATGTCTTACAAGTTACGATTGAGTTCGGTTTTGGGTGTGAAGGAGTTAATTTTCCAGGCCAATTGTTGCATGCTAATAAAGTCACGTAACGTCAAGTGCCGGGGTCAAGATAACAATCTTTTTCAGAAATGATGGCTGTGGAAACCGGTTGGTGTCCGAAGCCGCGAGTCCAGGTCGATGCAAGGGCACCCCAACGGGGATTTGGAAGCTTTCACCGTGCGTCGGTCGTGTGATACTGTGACATGTGCTTTCCGCCTTCGCCGAGACTGGACGATGTGAGGTTTCGTATTAAAATGCCATGCAGTAATTTCTATCAAAGTAATACTTGTCAATGTCACAGCCCGTTAGATTCCCTTTTGAACCTTAGCTAAAATTGTTGTTGAAACCGCTTTTTATTTTGTAACTTTGAAATTCAAATTAGTTGTTACAAATCTATGTTTTACCAAATAGAAATGGACAGTGAGATGGAAACAAGGTTTTTATCCAAGGTGGTGGGGACCTAGGTTCAAATTCTATTTTCACCGGCATGGAGAGAGTTAGAGATAATTGAAAAAGGATCGCCTCTTATTTTGTGGTCTATTACCTACATGGCTCTTTCCTCTTTAGTCTTACAATAACCTATGCTCATCTAATATTAAAATAAATAAAAATATTATTTAAATCAATAATAATTTATATTTTTTAAAAAATTTCAGATAAATCATTCTACATTATTTATTTCTCAATAATTATTTTTTTTTATGTACAACAATTTGTATAGTACAATATACTTGCCATCTCATATCTTTTCCTTCGTTCTATTTCAGTAATATACGAAAGTTGGAGATAGGAGCGGCCCAATGTATTTGGAGGCCTATGGCCGTTTTATCTTTGAGTCCTTTCCTGCAATGAGCCAGTCTAAGACGAACTCATATGAGGATTTTTTTTTTTCTTTCTATTTTACCTTTGAGATCTTTTTTATGGTGGGCTTTCTTTAAGCCGGAGTTTTAAACAACCGTCCAAGTTGCTTAAAAGTTTGGCTGGCTCTAGTTGGAGAGTGTAAATAATGCGGCTAGCGTTGCCGTGCCGGCTGGCGCTTGCTGACCCTCGACGTTGTCGAAGGAAGGCAATGTATAATTGGAGGACATTATAATTATTGAAAGCAAGGACGGATGGCAGATTCCTTGCACCACCCGAGGAAGATGACGAAGCCTCAATTACGTGTACGATGTCCCCTCCCCCCTACTTCTCCAAAACATGCTGCCACTCCTAACTCTCGTGTGGGGATCTCCGAACTGGTTAGTTGACACTTATAATGCCTTGCGGATGGGACTCATTCGTTGTTTTCCTGCAATGAATCATCTCCTTGCTTAAGTTTGAGCATGGTTTTAATTATTTCAATATGGCTGTATG